>NC_044274.1:34429393-34729393 GCF_003957555.1 Calypte anna | reverse complement strand
TTACTGAACCAGAAAACCATGGTCAGAAGTTGCTTGAGGGCAGCTTCCTTCACTTGTTATGTATTTCTAGTGTCTATTAAACTATATGTCAGGATACTATAATATCTTCAAATGTATTTAAATATAAACCTAATTATCTGTTGCCTTTATGCAAATAGGTTGCAACTCTGTTTACTATTTTCAGTGGAGATTCTCACACTGTTGACATAGGTGGAAGCAATGATGGCCTTTATGTCAATGCAATGCTGCTGCTATGGCTTTGTTTTCTGCTCTTATAAAGCGAATGATGCTTTTTTAAAGTTTGGTTCAACTTTAGTTATTTTAACTATCTGTTAGTATTATTTCCAGTTCAACAAAGAGTAAAAATGTGGAAGAGATGATGAGGATCTGCCTACATAAACTGTGCTATAAATACACTATAAACCAGAATGAGCCAGTGTGCTGAAATGCAACACAAATATCTTTCCAAGTGTGAATAGTGTAATAGTACACTAATTTCAGAGGGCATTCTCTACAGTATACTCACATATGTACTCAGGCATACATATGTGAAGTAATTAGAAAAAGCTGGTAACTGGAACTGGTAACATTTAGAGAACATTTAGATATCCATTTGCTTGTGTAGAGGCTGGCTTCCAAGACGTCTGACTCTTGGTAATAGTTCTGTCTGGGTATCAGCTGTGCATCTGGCTTCTTGGAAGCAACCTTTTACAGAGCGTGTGAAATGCTACTGCATAAGTCATTGCTACCTCTAGCCCTTAACTTAGCAGCTCACAGCTAAACCGGTTTGCTTTCACAGCAACTTAATAGAAATGTTTTTGTTTGGGTGTAGGTCCGTGACTGTGGATTCTCATGGAAGTCTGCTACAACTTTGTGTAGGGCGAATTTTACCATTTGTTTTTTGACCAGAACAGTTACTGTTGGGCTTATTCCAGATACACATTACACCAGAAAACAGAATTTTTGAGTTGGGAAATGTGCCTTCCTTGTCAGAGATAGGGATTGCCATGTGCATTAGCTGTTTCACATGAAGCGAAATAGGAACCTTTGAGATAGCTCAAAATTAGTTGCAAAAGTATCCATCCTGCAATACACTGATGCTGCTCTGAATTTGTGTAGGTACTGATCATTGCTATAAAAATTAACGTGCCAAGTCTAAAAACGTTTCCTAAGGTCTTATTCTTTATTCTTCCAGCAACTGCAATATATTTACAAAGGCTTTTTTTTTTTCTCTTCTCTTTTCTCTTCTCCATGTACAGGAAGTGGCCCAATTGTGGATCCAGACGTTTACGGTATATATTACATTTCCTCTTTCTTTTCTTTAACTGATAAAAAGGAAGGAACTGAAACCATCAAAAGATTTAATGTTGGGCTCAGTTAAACTGAAATGGCAGGTATTATACACACAGTTCTTGAACGTACTTTTGGTTCTTCTCCTGCCTTATGTTATTTAAGACAAAAAAGGACAATATGATGTTGTGCTTGCTATGCTGCTTTTAATTCACATTAGCAAAGGCAAAAATCCACTGCTATGAATGGTTGCAGTTGATTCTGTAGGATGACCACTGGTGTAGCGCACAGATGTGAGATTCTATGAACCTTTTCGGGGCATTTTTTGGGGGGAAGAGAATGATTTTTTTCTTTACGTAACTTCATTTATTATTTCAGGAATTATTCCATACCTGTTTTGTCTCCAAAATTGTACCCCTAAGTCTCACCTAAAAATGAGGTTAGTACTAGTTAGTTGACACAGTATTCACATTAGGTTTTTAGTTAGCTGAAATGGTCTGAACCAAGTGAAAGTCGGTGTACGCTAGAATAAAAGCTGAAGATTGAAAAGCAACAGTCTAATTTTATGTGCCACTTTTGGTATACTTCTGGTAAGTAGGAAAGTCCATCCCAACCAAATAAAGATCCTTTAGCAGAAGCTGGATTGTGTTTGGAGCACTTTTTATTTAAATGAAATGGTCCATGACTCAAGTTTCTTTAAACTGATTTAAGTGTTATTGCTTTGATTCCATTCCATGTCATTAAGTAACTGAGTGAGTAACTGAGAGGAATTGAAGCATCAGTCTGGATTCAAGTGGTTAGGTATACTAAAGGATAACTTATCCTCTCTTTCCAAATGATTTTTGGGGAGGGGCTTTGGGAGTGGGAAGGTGTGTTGCACAATTTCTTACATGTGTTGTATTATATAAGCTGTATGCATGAAGATTTTGATTCAGCTGTTTATCAAGGTCTTGATGCCTACTCACACTTTAACCATGTGAGTGCAGTGCTTCGGTAGACCTGATCACGTTTGTGCTAACATGGCCTAGTGGCCATGGATCACAGCCTGCAAAATCTCATCCTGATGAAAACAGACTTCCTTTTTATTCCTGGCTTTTCTTTCTGTTGTTTGAAACTGCTTTCTTAGATCTTCATTTCAGTGACACAGTGCTTTCTTTGGCAAGCACTATGTAGTCCAGAGTGTTTCCCTAATTAGTTCAAATTCACAAGTCTAGTTAGTGAGATGAATTACTAAGTCTGGCTGGAAAATCCAGGATCTAATACACTTTTTTAGAGAAGCACTGCCTGCACGGCTAATGGTGGGAACCCACTACTGTCTTTGGGATTAGTACCCCCCAGAGAATGAGCAATTTAATGACTTTTTTTCAGACTGCTCTTAGGTCTGCAGTAACCTGCTTGCCCAAAACTTAGATTATTTTGAAGAGAAGTTTTAAAGCACACCCCATCCTCTTGCTCTTCCCTTTAAAATGTATTTTATAATGTGCCCAGTGTAACAGGTGGAGACAGCAGCTGAGGATTTCATCCTGCTGGGTGCTGGGACTTGCTGTGTGTCTGTCAGTCTGTTGGCTAAAGGTGAAGTTAACGGGAGCCTCCAGATATTTCTCTTGGGGCCATGCAGGGCTGGGCCTCCCCATGGGGGCCCATCAGGGCTGGGTCTGGCAGCCAGACCCATCCCACTGTCTCAGCCAGGGCAAGGGCTCAGGGACAGCCACAGCCCCAAGCATCAGGCACTGCCTTGGGGCCACGGCTGAGCCACAGCCCCTCAGGTGGGCCTGGTTCTGCAGTACTGATGGCAAGGTCAGTGACAGGCTGTGAGGACATGGGAACAGAGATGACAAGAGCATGAGACCCTGACCTTGAGTACTCCTGTGTGCAGAGATAAGCTGTCTGTAGCTGGGGTTTGGTCTGTCCCTCGGGAACTGACCTTCTCAGTCCTATGCTTCATGAGGTGATGTCCAAACATTTTCCCTTATATATATACACACATATATATATATATGTATGTGTATATATATATATGCATACAACAGGAAACAAAAAAAAAAAAAAAGATGAGAAAAAAGATGAGGTCTCAGCAGGCTGCATAACACTGTTTGTCGGGGGAGCCGACTCTGCTGCCAAGAATGGAGCAGTTGCTAGTGCCTCTGGCTTGCCCCATGGGAAAGGCAGAGAAGAGGGTCTGTACTGGCCCTGTGAGTAACTGAGAGGAATAAAGCCACTCATCAAGGGCTAAGCAGGAAATCCAATGCAAAGCCAGCTTCTTTGTCTCCAAGTTCATGTCTTTGTGCCTTGCTGCCTCTTCTAATGTGGTTGTGAACATGAGAGAAACAACAGTCTCACCCGGCTCTCCAGGGAACTGTGCGGAATAACACCCTGGTGCTGGAGTGACTGTGCTCTTGCCTGTATTCCCGCTGCCATGCACCTTGTTTGTAAAAGGGCTGTAAAACACTGCCCAGCCTCACTTGAGATTCACTGCTGCTGGGGTGGTCACAGGTGGCTGCATGAGGAATGTGGCGCTGAAGAACCTGGCCCTCGAGCAATACGAGTCCCTTGTGGCATGAGTCAAGAGGTGTGACCCTGTACCAGAGTGCTTGATGTCTGTGTCCAGATTTCATAGTGAAATGAACAGGAATTTGTTTAACTCGGAATCACCTGGTTTTGGCTGGATAGCTGTTGAGTTTACTTTCCTTGCCTGGCTCACCCATTTCAAGAGGCTTTGAAGATGTGGCATTAGTTCAGACATGAGTGCCCACTTCACAGTTATACAGCAGGGAATGGCAATGCAAAACCAACATACTGATGTGGCCTATGTTAGCTCTTGCCCATTTTAATATGAAAATGTATATACAGACACTCTGCATCATTCTCATTAGTCCTTCAGGGTGTGATTTCCAGTAGCTTAGTAAAGATGGAAACATAAGCAGAGCTGCAGATACTATCAGGCTTTGCCCACCACTATTTACAGCCAAGTATTTTCCTCTTGAAAGTTTGTATTACAGACACAGAGCAGCAGCCTCGTCTTAAAAAGCTACCATAAATACAGGACTGGGAAAAACTATCTGTGAAGATTTTCCCAGCTAATTGTAAAGGAAACCCAATCTTGTAGGCTGAGATACTTGTTCCAAAGCAGGCTCTGCCTGCCAGTGAAGGAAGCAGAGGTCGCCTTCTTTGCTGTGACAAAGCATGATCACATGCTGTGGCGGATGGTCTTCATGACACCTTATCCAGCTCTGCCCAAGCTGCCTGCTCAGCTCAGCACTTGAGGCAGGGTTTGTGCTGCCTGGAGTGCTGTTCCTTTGCCTGTTCTGACCTTTGTGCATAAGGAAGCTATAGGCATAGAGATGCAGTGCTAAGCTAGAGAATTTAAACACTAAAAGACCAGAAAAATAGATTTTATTTGTCATGAAAGTTCTGTATATTTAACACATATTTTGGCTTGATAGAGTCCTGTACTTCACATGCATGGTGTAGAACCAAAATAGACTACATGAGCTGTTAAGACAACCTGACTGGAATCACTGTAGTATTGATGCCAGAGGTAGCTGGGTAGCTTCATCTAGCAAGAAATCTGCAGCCTGACGAATGCTTTGCAGGAAGCACCTGTATTCATCCATGCATGAAGATCAAAAGCAGCTTGTTCCGAGCATTGACAGCTGAGGTCTCCAAAATGAGACGACAAAGCCAACGAAGATAAACTCTACTGAGGCACAGGCCGTCCCTGCCCTTGCACAGCAGCAGCTCTGCAGTTCCTGCTCTGTAGTTAGTGAAAGCTATGCCTCTACTCTCTGCTTTTTCAGATTCACAGTTAAAATTTCGTCTGTAGACTTATGCCAGTCATTTTAATTAAAATATGTAACGAAATACACAGTTAATCGCACATTGAAATTGCAGTGCTGGAGCTGCATTTAGTAATAGATGCAATTATTGCCCCTGTTTGTTTCTTTCCTCTGCAGACATTACAGTAATAAAATGAAATATTATATGTAATTTCAGATGTAATCATACAATATATGCAAATTTTATTCTGTTATAATGCACAATATCTTTGTTCACATGTGTATTATTTAAACCTTTTTATCTCATTTGAATAGTTTTGACAGGAAATCATGGGCAGTGAATACCTCTATTTCATTTTTTAAATAATTTTAAATAAATTATACCAGGTTTATGCCTTTTGATGTGCCTGGGTTCACCCCTGCAGACCTGTCAGTGGAATTACTTTGATGAGTCAAATTGCTTCTTACCAGCTCCAGCACTCAATTTTTTAAAGGTTTACCTGTATGACACTTTATGATGCTAGACTGTAACCTCTGTGCACAAAACAATATTTTAGTTATTTTTAAAATGAAGAAAACATTCTATTTCACATTAGATAGCAATGAACGAGATAAAAACCTGTCTGCCAAGTCTCTAAGCTAGTGTCTAAGAGTGTCCTATATTTTGCTGAATACAAGGCTGAAGAAGTTCAGTGTAGAGGACAATCTTTAATCTTTAATGGGAAATCAGAAGCACATAAAAATAGCTTTGTGGAGGGAGTTCTTATTGAGCTAGTTTTTCTAGTAGAGCATTATGGGGTTGGTCACTTCTCTTTTCCAATTTATCAGTCACAATGCATTTATCTGATTATCTGTGATAGGGAGAAGAAGTAATAAAGACAACCCTTTCCCTTCTAAGATTATGATATTACAAAAGTCACTTTTTTTTTCCTTCTAAGAGTATGAAACCACACCTAATGATCTTGGGGACACCACCAATAACAGTAATCAAATAACTTCTACAGATGTTTCCAACAAAGAGAATGAAGATAGCATCACTGTAAGTATATACATTGTTTCCCAATCTGTAAATTTAGGGGACTGTCTGGCTATACAACTCACAAAACTGCAGAGATTGTAATAGGACCCCCAGTTGCCAGAACACCAGACATATAAGTGTGTTGTGATTAAAACTCAGGAAACAAACAAAAAAACCCAACAAATCAAACAAAAAAACCCCCAAAACAACAGAAAACAAACAAACAAACCCAACAAAAAAACCTCAAAAAAACCCCAAAAAACCAAAACCAAACCCAGAAAACTAAATGTCCATGCTCCCTGCTCTTGTCCTCCCCTAATTTTTTGAGATAATCAGGTTTTATTCTAAATAAAATTTCTAGTTATTTTGTGTCAT
Organism: Calypte anna; assembly: GCF_003957555.1. NCBI lineage: Eukaryota > Metazoa > Chordata > Aves > Apodiformes > Trochilidae > Calypte > Calypte anna. The sequence goes on along the minus strand of NC_044274.1, from coordinate 34,722,934 downwards.
GCTTTCTGAATGACTCATTTTTTTTAGCTTTAGCTAGACTTCAGTTTAGAGGAGCAATTCTTTATTCACAAAACAAAGTAATCCAAAGTGACTTGAAGAATGTTTGGATTCCAGTCCTGGAATCAACTCCTTACAGAGAAGATGTGCTGCACTGTGAACTTTGAAATTCTAATTGTATGTTCTTAAATCATTACTTCATATTGTTTTTTATTTTTTTTTAATCTAATAATTTGCAGTAGATTTTAGAATAAATGACTGAATTGGTGGACCCCCTCATTTGCTTCCTTTCCTGTCCTGCTCTCCTGAATTGAATTGTTGGAAACAGGTAGTGAGTTGCCAGCGTCTCTGCAGCCTGTCTGCCTCAGTGACTCCATAAAGCAGCAGGCAGTATAGAGCATGTGTGTTTGTGAAACAGAGAGCAGACTCTGAGCTGGGATGCTGTGCTAAGTTTTGAAAGGATCAGACAGTTTTATCTCATCTGGTTAACAGAATGTTTGAACAACTGAGGTTAGAAGGGACCTCTGGTCCAACCCTCATCGCCTAAACTGGGGCCAGAGTGGTTGCTTGGTATTGTGTCCACTCTGGTCTTGATACCTCCCAGGGATGGATACCCCACTGCCACTCTGGGTAATCTGTACCAGTGTACATCCACCCACACAGTGAACATTTTTTGCCTATGTGCCTTATTTCTTTATTTTCATATGACATGCTGGAAGGGAAAGGGGTGATGTGCACTCACTTCCACCAGCCTTGGATGTGTAGGATGTTGAAAAACATGTTCTCAGAGGTGTCTGAATCTCTCTTCTATGCAGGACAGAGGAAACCTCAACAAGTGGTGGTTTTCTTTACTCTCTCATTAGGGTGCCGATGTTCCCCAGTTGAAGCGAATCAGTTTAACTAATTGGGTTAATCACAATGTATGCTGAATGTCTTTGGAAGGAGTTTATGAGAACAAAACAAGCAGATATTTTTTTGTCCTCTTTTTTTTAGGTGTATGTTGTGGTGGGAATTGCAGCACTGGTGTGCACTGGCTTAGTAATAATGCTCGTTATTCTGAAGTTTGGAAGACACTCTAAGTTTGGGATGAAAGGTAAGTGGGGTAGTTATTTATACTTCCCATAATTCGTGTGGATTGTATGAACTGATACTATCGGCTTCTGCACTGAGAGCAGTCAAAATAACTAATGCCATCACCTTTAGTGTTTCATTTATTCATCAGGTAAGTAAGGGCAGAGGCAGGTATTGACAGAGTGTAGAATTTTGGATCAAACTCTTTTTTTTTCTTACAAGTCATATTTCTCTCCCTTGTGCTGTGAAGCCTCCTGGGACATTTCCTGGAGTAAAGTATTAATTGAGTCAGTATTGGCAGGAGGAAGTTAAGAAGTGAAATTTATTCTGATATGAATTTAATTACAACAACTTGATGAGAATCTATGTTGTATGTAAGAGGTACTTCAGACTGTACTACAAATGTCACATTAAGGTGATAGATTCAAGGAGCAACAAGGGCAAGAGCAGAAGGTGCATTTGCAGCAGATTCCGTCATATTGGTGCTTTCAGACAGAAGCATTTTCTTGAGCTCTGTTTGTATCTTGGGAAGTAGCATCTGGAGAGAGAGGCAAGTGCTCATTTCCCTGTGGAAGGAGGCCATCTCAGGCCCTCCATTTATTAATTTATTTATTTTATAGCCAAATGGAGGTATGTGTAATATGGAAGTACCTACAGTACTTCCATTACTGTGTTATTTTACTGATACCACCAGTCTCTGTCTGCTGGCATGGGTTAAATTTTATAAAAAAAAAAAAAAAAAAAAAGGAAAGCAAAAAACATCTTGTTGGGAGGACTAGAAGGTGCTTTGCTCTGTGCTAAAGGAGATATACTTTTGTTCTTAAGAGATGTAGTTGAGAGTCTATGCAGAAAGTGGTAAGTAATCTTTTGGTAGGCTCCCATTACCTGCATATCCTCCCTCTCATCTGTTCTTACACTGCATGGATATGTATTTTGGTAACTCTTACTTGCTTTTCTTTCAGAAGTATCTACTGTCTATTTTGTGTTTCTGTATTTTGTTTACATAATAGAGAGTTACTGGAACAAATTAAATTTGAGCAGAGCAGAAGTGTAGTCACTGCAGATTATCTTGCTGGGGTGCTAACCTCCTTCTGCTATGACATAGTCTCTGTTCTTTGAGGTAGCATTAGAAAAGGCAGTCATCATGAAATATCTTGAATAGCAACATGGGGGCAGCAGGAAAGAGCTGCAGGCTTTTGGGAAAGACTACAAAAAACCTTTCTGCAGCTAAACTATAGGTCAGTGCAAAATTTATTTATGCCTGAAGCTTTCTGTATTGCATTTAGAGACCTGAAGCAGGTGGAAGCTAAATGGAAGCAACAATGAGGAATATCTGACCTTAGCTCTTTAAAGCTGAATTCTTGCTAGTTGTTTCATAATTTGCATTGAGTATTTCAACATGACATTGTTGGAGGAACAGGAAGTAAACTCTACACTGTAGGAGACTACACAGGGTTGTATTTTGTGTGACAAAATGTTACATGACCTTCTAGGAAGCTCCTTACATTGTGATTGGTTTTTAGTATCTCCAGATACATCTTTTCTCATGAAAATAATGCTCTTGCATAGTCTGTAAGTTTTACCTCAGTAATTTTTTGTTGCAGGATTGTCCATGTCCATTGATCTCATTTTAGTAAAAATGCACTTTGGGGGAAATTACTGTATAAAATTATGAAAAGGCAGCAACCCCATATATGGTGTTTATTTTATTCTTTAAATTTGACCAGTGATGGCTAGGAAGACTGATAAAATGAGTTCATAGTTTAGATACACACCTTCAAAAACTAATCACAGGTATGGTGTATGAGGTAATGGCAAAACATCCCTGTGAGCTACAAAAAACTCTTGAATTTTGCATTAGAAAGGAGCTACCTTCAGTTGTCCATGAAGTGAAACTCAAACTCTCTGAAGTTTACACTCATACTTGAATTATACAGTCTGGTCCAAAGTCCCAGAAACACTATATCCATTTATCATAATCAGTATTATTGAATTTATATTAAAGCAATATTTAAAGAACTGAGATTAGAACATGGTATCAATAAGTAATACATCAATAGTAAAATATTACCTACTCTAGAAAAGCTTGGAGAATTACTCTATACTGAGAATTCATAAATCATGATAAAATGGAGTGTTTGAGCATGAGAAAAATAAGGTAAAGGTTAAGAGAAGTTTCTTGCAGTCAGTATTGATCAGTAAAATACATTTAAAATGTGTACTGTGGAAATTCTGAATTAAGGATAAAGCCGTCTGCCTGTGAGCTCTTTGAGTCATTTGCCATTGAATTTAGTGGCAACAAACCTAATCTCATATGAATATTGTGTTAAAATTTCTGGTTTAATGAACAGTCCAAGTAGGGAAGTGGGAAGGAGTAAACACCATTGAAAATATTTATAAAAGATAACCCAATCTTATTTTCTAGTCTTCCACAAAATACTAATGAACATCATTCATAAGAAGGATCTTCTTAAATTAATGTATCAGGCAGAAATGCACAATAGATTGTGCTTGATTGTACTTGATGCCTTGTGAGAGAACAACACTGTCACCTCAGACACCCTGTCACTAAACATCTCTCCACTTTTCTTCCACAAGCAGTTTGGAAAAAAACAAAACAGTCTCTCAGTAAATGGAGTGGTCAGACTGGCCCTCAGAGGTATTTTTCATGTAACCATGTACTAAGAGAAAAAAACTTTTCCAGTGAAAATCAGGAGAAGTCATGTAAATAGGCAAAAAGCACTGTGTGCCCTGTAGGAAAGGTCTTTATGTAAAGTATGTTTTTTTAACCCCATTTGGGTTCACAGCAAGCATCTGCAGTTTCCTGAAGACATTATTTTATGCCTTATATTTTTAAATGCCATTTTATCCCATCTTTTGCACAAGCATCATCTTCCCACTTTTTATACTGTGTCCTTGCCAAGTCATTCTGTGCTTCAAGTGCTTAAAAATGGTTGTAGTGTGGGATGGACAGTGATGGCATCCCCAGGAAGAAATGTGCAGTGGGTGGTTCTGCCTGAACTTTGCTGCATCAGTGCTGCCCTGCCTGGAAGCACTGCACATGCTGAAGGGCCTCAGAGACTGCCACAGAACTCACAAGGCCCCGTTGTCTTCTTACCATTACTATACTGAGCAAAAATGAGTCCATTTGATGTGACAGGGAGCACCAGGTCCTCTGGAAGCTTTCAGTACTTCAGTAGTACTGATCAGTCTCTTAATAAGATGTGTTGAGGATCTGTATAAAAGCAACTAACCTTATCTTTTGGCTTTTGTCTTCCTTTTTTATATCTAAGGTGAGAGGACAAATTGGGATATATTTGTTTCACTCAGTTATATTTTCAGATTGTTCTGATAGGGTGTTTTGGCAGGTAAGGAGAATGAGCAAAGCACTCCTTCACCACCAGTAACACTTTATTTGTTACATTCTAGATTCTGGTTGAAGTTAGGTTCCACATAGAAGGCAAATGTTGTAATTCTTGCTTTGCTTCCTTTCATTCTGTCATTTCGAGCTAGGGAAAACAGCAGGTTCTAATGATTAACTTTAGGAACAGTGTTAATACAGTGATCTGTTCCAGAAATAGCCTTAGTATAAAAAAAATTGCTGTTCTTTCTGCTCTCTGGATAAACTCTAATGTTGTGCTAGTCTTCCAGACTTCCATAGCAAGATTCATTAGAGTAACTGGAGAATTATAATTCCATCTGTTTCTCTGTGTGTGTACATGTTAAACACCTTCTTATACAGGGTCTGTTGGTAACAGCTTTGTGTGAAAAGCTGCTTCTGGTGGCTTGAATCTGTAGGGGAGATTTTTACACCCTTGCAAGATGCTGCAGGATAAATGATGAAAGCTTCAGTTAATTTTTTTAATGTATTCATTAAAATTTGTGGGTTGCCTGCACAAAACACCTTGGCTTGCTTGCTTGTTTGCTGGAGGATGTGAAAGTGCTTATGGGAATTCACTGAAGGCTGCCAAGACAGCTTTTAAAATTTTGTGTGTATTCCTGACTCTGTCTAACCAGTTTATGAAACTGAAAAATCAGTTCTCTACTGTTCTGTCTGATCATGACCCTTTAATGAGGCTTTTGTATATTCTCTTGAATGCAAGCTTAGTGCCATCAGGAAAAATCTTTTGTCTAAGTGTCTGAGAAAATGGTCATTGTATTTTTAATACATGTTATTTGACTCCACATTGTTGTGGGAGGAGGTGAGATAGCAAAAAACTTCAAAACAAATCCTGCCTTATTCACATTGGTTGTTGAAAAGTTTAGATTTTGGAGAGCTTAAATAATTGTAAGAGAGTGGTTTGGACTATTATCCTATTATCCTATTATCCTGTTATCACATATTGTGCTTAAGCAAATGTGTTCTTTATAGGCTAGAAAAAGTATGAAATGCAGTTAGAATACAAGAGCTTTTACTCCTAATTCTAAATCAAGAGCAAAATATAAGCTTTCCATCACCAGCAAAGACCTGCAGTTTGACAGAGATGATTTAATGTTCAAATTGGCCTACAATAAAATTTGTAGTGAGGGCTTCCTGGACAATTTTACTACCTTTACCAGATAATTAAGATCAGTTTGTATGTAGGAACATGCTTACTGCTTGACCTTCATTAAGTAAGTGAAATCCTGAATTTTTTTAGTTTCCATTTGTGCCTATGGAATTGATTTTGTGCTGTGCTGTACCCCCTCAAATGCTCATTCTGTGGGTGTTGATCCCTTAGTGTCTTTAGACCATTTCATTATTTAGTCAATTAGTAGAATATGGGAGAGGAATTAATTCATGTAAGTCAGTGTCATAAGAAGTAGGAAAAAAATGCAGTATTTTTAGTAGGCAGACATGTAACGACAATTATAATTTTGCTCATCTGAACCATATGCAATAAACTATTTTTATTGTTTAACATTGAGATTCCAATCCCTGCAGTCATGGGCAGATCATACGAATTGTCTGTCTCAGGTGCATTACTGGTATAATGAGGGCAGTAATGTTTACTCACCACATGAACATTTGGAAGATAGAGTTCTTAATGCTTCTAAGAACCTTAATCTGAAAAATCAAATTGCTGTAACTACTTCAAAGAATGAAAGTTCTTATGATCTGTAAAAGTATTTTTGTGAAAAGGATTTTACAAAAATATTAAAATATTTAAGCCACCTTTCTCTTGACTTCCAATAAAGAAAAGAAATGTCTCTTAAAGCATTCTTCTGGGGCCATGCTACCCTATCAAAACATACTGTTAAGTATTTCTATCTTTCCATTATCATTATTTATACAAAATTTGGTCTCTAGGTCTCAGCTTTCTATTTCTGTCTGCTACTAGTTTTCCTGAGTCTGATCTTAAAGTTCAAGATTAAAGAGAGCAATGTAGCTCTGGTTCTGCAGCAGAACCAAGCTAGCAAATTACATGTCCCATATATAAGAAGTGATAAAAGGAGATACCAAATATGAAGCTGGGGAATTTTAATGATGAGCTGGAGCAGTTTAGTATTCTCTCCATTGGTTGCAAAATTCACACTCAGTTGTAATGATGGATACAGAAGAGGAGTTATTAACTTGGTGAGAGCTTCTCATGATTCAGACCTATTCTAGTGATTTTTAATGCAGAAAAATTATCTGCAACCTTGTGTCCATTACTTGTCAAAATTTATGGAAAATTCATGTAAACAAGTACCTGTTGTATTCCACTCCTCATCAAAAAGGGTCATACAAGCAGGTGGTGGGAGGATGAAGGACCACACATGAATGTCGTGTGCATGACGTGAAATGAATTGGAGAGCTAGGGAGGTGCTCACTAGAGGACATCTTAGAGACAAAATGGAAAGAGAAATGAGACTAGTAATGGATGCAGTGGAAATGAAGAGAGCTGAAGACCATAGTTGCCTGGAGCCTACCTTGATATGGGCTGATGCTCACAGGAATACCACAACTCCTAAATCAAAGTGGTGGCAGAGACAGTCTTAAAGGTGCAAGCTACAGAAATCCAACTCTATGTTCTGTGTACATTCATGTTTGCCTCTCATGTTTCTATTTTAGTTTCTTATGTTCAAAGAGTGAACACTAGCCTGCTTTTATACAAACTTTTGCCCATGCAGGTCATGACAATGTGTCAATCTGGACTTCTTTAATGCCTTCAGCATTCACAATGTCCTACTTGCCAAGTTGGAGAGTTACAGGTTTGATGGGTGGACTGTTCAGTGGATAAGGAATTGCATGGATGATGGTACCCAGAGGGTAGTGGTCAGTGGCTTGAAGTCCTGATGGAAACCAGTGACAAGGGGTGTCCCTCAGGGGTCTGTACTGGCTCCTGTACTCTTTCATATTTTTAGAAATGATATAGACAGCAGGATTGAGTGCACCACCAGCATGTTTGCAGATGACACCAAGCTGAGTAGTGCTGCTAATAATCCCAAGAGACAGGATGTCATCCAGAAGGACTTGAACAAACAGGAGAGGTGGGCCCAGGTGAACCACAGGAGGTTCAACAAGACCACGTGCAGGGTCCTGCACCTGGGTCAGAACAATCTGCACTATCAGGACAGGCTGGGACATGAGGTGTTAGAGAGCAGCCCTGCAGAAAAGGACTTGGGGATGCTGGTGGATGAAAAGCTGGATGGGAGCCAACAGTCTGCTCTTGCAAACCGAAGTCACATCCTGGGCTGCATCAGAAGCAGCGTGGCCAGCAGATTGATAGAGGTGATTCTGTCACTGTGCTCTGGTAAGATCTCACCCAGAGTACTACATCCAGGTCTGGAGTCCCCAGCACAGGAAGAACATGGATCTGATGGAGCGGGTCCTACAGAAAATGATCAGTAGGCTGGAACACCTGTCCTGTGAAGACAGGCTGAGGAAGCTGGGGCTGTTCAACCTGGAGAAGAGAAGGCTCCAGTGAGACCTAATAATAACCTTCCAGTACCTGAAAGAGGCCTACATGAATGCTGGAGATGGACATTTAGCAGGGGCCTGTAGTGGTAGGATAAGGGGCAATTGTTTTAAATTAGAGAAGAGTAGATTTAGGCTGGATGTTAGGAAAAAACTCTTTGCTGTGATGGTAGTGGAAAAATGGAACAGGTTGTTCAGAGAGGTGGTTGAGGCCTCATCCCTGGAGATATTCAAGGTGAGGTTGACAAGGTTCTGAGCAGCCTGATGTAGTTGAGGATGTACTGCAGGGGGATTGGACTAGATGACCTTTAGAGGTCTCTTCAAACACAAATTATTCTATGATACTATTCTGTTTTGTGAATACATTAGTTTGTAACAAGCAATTATGGTTAATCTCATATAGAATTTTAGAGACAAATGAGACCGGATGTAGGAGGAAATACAAGGATGAGAGGAATGGGAGAGAGGTGGGTCATAATAATGAAATGTTTTTCTGTACTTGGGGTTGAGATCAGTCCCAGAGGTTGGAAGAAGTATTCAGATGGGGGGAGTGAATGGGAAGAAAGAGCAAAGTATACCAAAGCCAGCCTATGTTATTGAATTTTTTGTTTATTTAATTGGTTATTCATTGTTGGCTCCAGTGCTCCATTTACTTCCAAATAGATACTTGCTTGGTTTTTCTTATCTTTGAAGAGATGTTGATCCTAGAAAATGATGCTAGATGTCAAAAAGCAAGCAAGTTTTGAACAACAGTAATAGATAAATAGATGGCATAGCTGGTAGGGATAAGGTCCTCTGTATGATCTCCAACTAGGAAAAAGGCTACTATGGAAGGGGCTATCAGCAGAGGTGCTGTTAGAGGTTGCTCCTGGAGGGTGATCCAACTTATATTGACTTGCCACAGAACACTGAGGCACTCTAAGAGTGTCTAGCCCAACCCCCCTTCTCAAACCAGGGTAGGTTGCTGAGGGCTGTGGTCAGATTGGATTGGTATCTCTGAGCAATGTGTGCCAGTGTTCTATCACCCTCACAGTATACTTGTTTTCCCTTATATTTAAATTGAATCAGTTTGTGCCCATTGCTGCTTGTTCTGTCACTAGACATGTTGACTCACTCTGCAGAGCAGCGAAAAGGGGTGCATAAAGGTGTCATATCGACAAAGACACTTTCTGAGCTGTCCTGCCTTGAATAATGGCTTAATTGTGAAGACAGAAATAATGAAAGGTTGCAGCAGACCACATGCTATTTACAGTTCATCAGAATCCTTTTCAGGGAAATTATTTGGCTCAAGCCTGTGAGTCCCAGTTGAATAATACCACTAGGGATTGAAAGTATATGTTGCTTAGGAGTTTGCTCCACTCCTTTTACAATACTTGTACAATTTTATGTGAGTTTCCTTCCATTTGCTTTCCTCAGCTTTCAAAGACTGACGGAGGATTCCTCCACTGATTGAGCTGCATTGATTTCTTTTAATGGCTGTGAAGTTTGACTTTTTCTTTCTTTCTTTCTTTCTTTTTTTTTCTTTCTTTTTTTTTTTTTTTTTTTTTTCTGATCTTGGGACAAACTGTGTGCTTGTCCTGAGTAGTAGATAATAAAATTACTCTGCCTCATAAAGTTGTTTTTAAATGCATGCCCATCTTAGCTACTTATCAATTCTGTTAGCAGATGCCAAGATCTCAGTACACTTGCAGTGCCCTTTTTTTGTTGTGTTCCTGTAAAAGCATTCAGTATTGAATTTTGCAAAATGGGGGAAGATTCACTGTGGGCTCAGAGCCTGGCTGGCACATAGCATGCTGCTCTAGCTCTCCTCACAGCTGTTGTAGTTCTGCTTTCTGCAACAGAGCCATGTTTTTTTAAGTAGTGTGGATAGACTAACAAAAAATGAAGATTCACATAAGTATGTATGTTTCAGGCAAATGTGTGTATCTAAAAAAGCACCACAGAGAGAATTTGCTCAGATATATAATATGATTTTAAAGTTTTCTGATACTTATGTGGACATTACCCAGTCAGGCAAACTGCTAGTTCTTTCTTGCACCATTTTGCAAAAACACAGGAGTAGCCTTTTATCAACGGATTTCCTTTAATGCACCTGAAGATGCCTTTGTTTTGTTTGTACAGTCTCATGGCATTACAGTCTTTGCATCTTAATGTTTAACAAAAAGCATCAAGAATAGGTTTGGTTTTTTTTTGCCAGGTTCATGGCATTTTTTCTTTCATAATGAAGAAGAAGTTCTGTAAAGCCACTTTTTTTAGCAATGCTGTTGCTGCTTAGGAAGATACGAGAAAGTACAAATATTCACAGGAATTAAAAAAACCCAAGGAAGCCAAGTGGCTTCAATTTCCAGTGAAAGGAACACTCTAGGTTTTGTTTCAGTTCTTGGCAAATAAGGTTGTTTTATTTGAATGAATGGGTCCTTCTTATATAGCTTTTTCACACACACACCCTGATGCATGTTTATCATCTCCTAGGATATCCACAACCTGGAAGTAGCTTTGCATGTTAGCTGTGGATTCAGTCCCACCACTGCAGCCTGTGAATTCCCCAAGATGTTTTCTTTATGAGTAGCTAGATACAACTTTTCTAAGTGACTCACAGATGGCCTCAGTTGTTCTGTTCCTGGAGCTACTGTACCCTTTGCCCTGTTTTGTTCCATTTAACACTGTTCACTCTGCGAGAACCAAAACCAAGAAGAATTTATGTCACTTCCAGTATGGAAATGAAAAAATCAGATCTAGCAAAATAAGATCAGTTATATTACTTTGAGCTTAAAAAAAATAAATAGACTGAGTTGGAAATCTTTCTCTTTTGTTACGATTTTTTGGAACTTCTTCGAAAAAGTGGAGGGAGGGGAATCATGTAAATGTCCTTTATAGTCAAGTAAAGTGGCCAAATATTTTAGTACTTATTTTTTATTCTAGGTCAGTTTTATTCTTGAGGTTAAAGGTGTTTCTTCAACTGTTCAGGGTAGCTGAATGCCCTGGAACACAAAGTGGAGTAATGCAAACATGCATGGAGTATTTCTAAAAAGGCTGTCATGTGTCCTTGATAGATGTCAAGGTGCTGGTTGTGAAGCTTCACTTATTCCTGGCAGTTTGGGCAGCCATTCTTGCTGTGGTTCTACTCACACTATCAGCCCCTTTCTTTTTTCCTCTCTCTGAGCACTGATGGTGTGATGATACAGAGCTGGCACATCTGAGAACTCAGACCTTTCCTCTCAGGTCCATATTGGGTTTTAAACACATCATTCTCATCGTGTAACAGGAGAGGGGAAGACAGCCTACAGTTGAAGCACTTTACCACAGCAGGGCACGAGCTCTGTGCTGCTACACCTACCCTACAGAGAACATATAGAAGCATAGAAGCATTTGCAGGTGGAGGTGTTGATTCATAACCCTTGTGAGGACTATCCTGTGGATTAGCCTCCACATTGGACAAAGCCACCCCCAGCAAGGAGACATGACCCATATGGCTTTGTAAAATAGAAGAAATTTTAACTTTGATTCTCTGTGAGTGATGTTTTGAGTAACTGAGACTTAGAGATAAACACTTCTTAAATATCAGCAAATTGAGTTACAATAACACTTTGTTTCATCTGGGATTGCTCAAGTGCAGAAGCTGGTAGCCAACAGCTGAGGTGTGTGTTACCCAAATTCTTCCAAGAAAGGTTTGTGGCCTTGTCTCTTTTGCCCCTTAAAAAAAATTGCCTTTTTGTGACGAGGCAGCAGCAGCAATGTGCCTCACTGAAATAATCTTTATTCCACAAGAGCATGTGAACCTGAATGTCTTGACATCCCTTAATTTTTTTGGAGAGGGCCATTGTAGTGTTTCATTCCATGACCTCTAGAGATGCATAGTATTCTGTCCTGTTTCTATAGTAAGTGGGAATATGTACTAAGAGCAGCTCATGTTTTGTTCTTCAGCTGGCTCTGATCCAGTGGCTCATTTGTTGAAGATCTCTCCAACTTGAGCTGCTTGAGGGTCAAATTAAAACCAGCAGTCAAATTCTGTGTTTCTGTAGAACAGTAGTGAAGTATTTATGCTCATTACCATTTTCTTGGAGTTTTTTTTCTGAGCTCTCACAGCCCTGAGTCACTTTGATGGTAGTGGTTAGCCTCTTCTGTTAAATATCTCTTTTTCTGTGCTACAGAGTGCCAGCTTGCCAGCTAGACAGGTTTCTCATGGAGCCTGAAGCTTGTGCTTTGCAGCTGCTCTTGCAAAGACCTCTCCCTGCAGGCTCCAGGCAAACGTTAATGCAGGCTATTCTGCTGCCATCAGAAGAAGTCATGCGACCTGTGAGTGGCACAGTAAACCCCAGGTGCCCTGTGGGTTCAGGTTATGAGCCAGGTGAATAGCACAGGGCCTATTCCTTGCCCAGAGGCTGTAGGTTATAGTGATACAGCTATTAAGCATGAAGGCATCATCTCTAGCACATGAAATCTTTGGGCTGCAAAGGTATTCTGGGTAAGTGTGACTGTTCTCTTCCTCTGTGCTTACATGATTCCTCAGGCAAATACTTTTGGTCCCTGTCAGAGGCAGGGCAATAGATACTGATTTTATTGGACCGACGTTGCTGTTCTTTTATTCTACACCTGCTGCACACTTGGAAGGTTGACAAGAGAGAAAAAGTCTTCTTTGTGGCTCTTGGGCACCCTATTGGTTTGGTAAAGAAGACTATAAAATAAGTACACATGGCGATATTTTGTCAAAGTAATAGTTTTGCATTTCTTATAGTTGATTTAGGCTGAAATCATTAATTCACCAGATAACCTAGCATGAGTGCACATGAACCAGAGCAATCATTCTTTTGCTCCCGTTCAAAGCAGACTGTACCTGAGTCTTGCATGTGACATATGCTACACAAACACAACAGAAGCATGATAACAAACCAACAGAGAAACTGAGGGCCATTTGCAGCATTTACGCTTTCAGGCTATTGGACTGTATTGTCCTGGGGCCACAGGGAAACCTGAATAGCTTGGACCCCTCCTTTTCCCTTTGCTGCACTTGGAGAGCAATGCAGTGCAATCTGGGTATTCCCCGCGGCAGCTATGGGCTGAGAATTGTGATGTCAAAGGCAGAGAAATTCCTACTGTGTGTTTGTAGTCTATGCAAGTGGCTGTGACACATCTGTGTGCTTTGAAAAATGTTCATACAATAGAGATTCACTATTAATCATCACCTAGTATTTCAACTCTTTTTTGCAGCTCATTTGCTGCAGTGATGGCAACTTTTGCAAACTTTATGTTGGTCCCAGCATTCAGGACAACATGTTTGCCAAGTACAAGCTATGCTTCTACAAATAAGTGCTTTCATTGCATACTGTATAAACCTGAGTACTCACTGAGTTCTCACTGACCATTACCTCTACTCACTACTACCTGTACAAAAAGGATCTTCATGTGCACTGTTGCATATACCAGCTGACCTTGGAATACTGATCTTTTTGGCACTTCCATACTCCATGTACAGAGCTCCGCTACTTTGTGTTCATTAAATCAGATCCTGTCATTTACTGCTAGCCTTTTAAGTACAAAGTGTAGAGCTTCTGAGAGTTTCCCAGTGCCTCTTCCAGCTGTCCTAACTTCCAGGTTTACTTACATTTTAATTATATACTTCAGAGTTAACTTGTTAGATACCCTGTCTTTTTTCAACTCGTTCCATTGCAGCTGCCTACTGGTAACATTTCGTCTCAGTTACAATCCTGAAAATGCATTCAGGACAGTAAACAATGTAATGAAAATGTTTCAATTTAAATGTTTTCTTCCATCTTAACAACTTTGTCACCAGTTTGGTTTGCTTCAGGGTGAGGCAGAAAAAAAAAAAGGAGATCTTCAGCTACAGCAGAGACTTCAGAATTCAGTGTTTATTACTTTTACCTAGTCTAACAGTTGTCTTGTTAATTTTTAAGACTGAAGTAGTGTCCTTGCTGAATGAGGAGATTTTGGAAAGGGGAGGAGGAAGTGGGCAGCATACAATGAGTGGATGGAATCTAAACATATTGGTATGCTGGTGGCATCCTTCATTATAAAAAAATGGTCAGGGAGCCTGACTCTTATTAACACAATGTCCCCCTTATACTATTCTGCCGGTAAATGAGTGTGGATCGGAATCGGACTCCTTTGGAGTCCATTTGGATGGATGAGGGTTAGTGTTTCTTTAGGGAGAGAAGTGCAGCAGGCAGAGGTCCTGTGGTTGGCTGTGTCAGCTTCCATGTGCATCTAGGAAATTATCTTTATAGTAACATGGGAAACTAAATCCTCCCAGAGAACAGGTGGAACTTAATCCTGGCCTTTAGCTCCTCAATTAACCTTGGCACTGTAAAACACTGGGCTTTGGATGAGGGAAATGTCTTATAGTGGTTTTTAAATAGGGGATGCAATATCAGTGTTTTAGTAGAGTGCTGCTTCCAGGCAACATTGGCAAGACTTAAAAAAAAAAAAGGTAACAGAAAAGAGCCCCAGCTAATAAGGTCTGAACTTGCTCTAGAGAAGATATTGACCAGGACCAATTCTTCTAGATAGGTGTTAGCTACAAAAAGGTTATTGGAGAAGGAGTGTAAGGAACTGAAATTTCAGAGTGTGCCTTTAGCTTCACTTCATATGTACCTGACTGTGTTGGCTGGTGAGTGTGGAAAGCACAAAAGGTACAACAAAAATATTATGCTGATGCTAGTAAGAAAACTGTCTATGCGTAGTGGTAGTTATGGACATGTGCTTTATGCTGAACTGATGAAACCTTTTCACACAGACTGAGGGAGGGGTTCATGTACATTCATGTTGATGTATGTTCATATGTTCCTGGTTTGGTATATAGCCTGTCAGCTACATGCAGAGAAGTACCTTTCCTAACTGTGAAAACAAAATAGTTTTCTACTTTGTTTAAAAAAAAAAAAAAAAAAAAAAAGATGTTTAATAGATTTTTTCCCAATATAGTCAGAGTTTGGTCACTTACAAAACAAATACATAGATTTAAAAAAAATATTTCATGGCCTCACTGCTTATGAGTCACCTTTTGAATTGTGACTGTAGCTCTGACACATTTCTGTTGTTTAATTTCACTAACAGGGGTGGCTAATAATGCAAAATAGGTCTGCAATCCTAAAGAAGGAAAAACAAGAAAAGTGAATTTTGATTGATTTTTTATGATTCCTGCATCCAGGCTCAGGAGATTTGGTTTTCCTTTCCTGCAAAATGTTTTGTGGTTATTTGTGTAGATTTTTGTCTATTTGAGCAGTACTACAGGTTGTTGGATATTCCTTATACTAGCATCACCTTGACTGTTACTTCATGAAGAAAATTACATTTTCTTCATTTAAAGATGGAATTCAAGGATCATTTTGTAAAGAAGTGAAGTATGTGGCACTTCGGATTGAACAAATTACCTCTCTAAACCATGAGTCATGCAAAACTCTTAGCACAGAAGGTGAATGCTATATTATGGGAAAGTAGTAGGAAATACAGTAATGTGCCAGGTCTGCAGTGATTAAGGTCTTGGGTGTGGATCAGGGAGACTGTAGCCAGAGGCCTGATAGACCAAGTGAACCTCTTGCAACTCATTCAGTGAGCCCAATGAGAAATAAAGGTAATAGTTTGAAATACGGAGGGGATTGCTTTTTATTAAAAAAAGGTAAGGTCAAAGACTGCCTTCATTGTTGGTGAAGGCTGGGCTAAGAGAGAAGTGATAGAGAAGAGCAAGGGAGGGGTGAAAAAAAGGGAAAAGAGAAACCAGGAGGAGAGATTTTCAGGTCCAAGTGAGAAGGCTAGAAGAGGTGAGCACATAGGCAATTTCTTAAAAAGAGATGAGGAAAAAGGAAAAAGTTGTGGTACAGGTAAAGAAAACATTGTCACATAACTGGAGGAAGCAAGCCAAAGAAGGCAAAAATCACACCTTTTTCCAGTTTTGTACTAGAAGGTTTGGTTCTGAGTAGTAAGAGAAAAGCAGGGTGGGACTAAGATAGGAATCCAGAGTTGTGGAGAAGCTGATGGGACTGAAGATGTGATATTTAATTATGATAAAAAAGCTTACTTCCCTCAGTTGGATGAATGGCAGAAACAGGGGTAGTGTGACTTCTTGTTCATCTGGGAGGGTGGGGGAAGCCCTAAGCTGGCTTTGAAAGTGTGTCTGCTGGCTGTGATGGAGGGGAGCAAAAAAGTCAGTGGGAAAATGAAGGAAGAAAAAATGAATTGGTAACTCTATCTGATGAAAGCAAGAGAAAAGATTAGGGGAGGACTGAGAGCTGTGGAGAGCTCTGATGAGCTCTGATGAAATGAGAGAAAGGTCAGATTGTGTGTCCAAGAGCTACAGCGTGAGAGTTTGTTCTATCTCAGTCCAGTATTTGGAATTAATCCTTTACAGGCATCCAAGTATCGTGCAAAGGTTTCCAGGCCTAGTTTAGTCACGATAACTGGGACCAGGAGCTCTCTGAGCTTGGAAAGCTAACTTTTCTCTCCTTTCTAACTGCTACTGACCTACAGTCAAGCTCTTGCAGTCAGTGAAACTTTATGATTGTCAGGCTGGTTTGTTAGTGTGGAATTAGGTATGTATGTTTCAAAATATGTTGTATGTTTCAAAATAATATGGGACTGGATAAAGAAATCTATGCTTCTCTTGCAAGAGATGTCCTGTTCCTTAGCTAAGTAACAATTTTGTGCAGTGACCACTCTTTTAAAGTTCCCCTCACTAAGTCCCCATGCTCTTAACTCCTGTGCACCTTTTTAAGAAAACAAAACAAAACAAAACAAACAATCAAACAAAGAAAATACTTGAACTTGTCATGAGGCAAAGCCAGACCAGTGACACTGAAAACTAAACAGCCAGGGCCAAGAAATGTGTTTCTTGTACATCAACCGCTACAGCATCAAAGGAAGAAAGATGGGAAAGCTACCTTTGCAAAGGTCTGTACAGAGGCACTCAGCTTGACCTCTGGTCAGGACATCTCTGTCCTGGAAAGAATCATAGAATTTTCAGGCTTGGAAGGACCTTTAAGATCACCTCATTCCAACCCCCTTACATGAGCAGGGATACCTCCCACTAGATCAGATTTCTCAGAGCCCTGTCCATCCTGGCCTTAAAAACTTATAGGGATGGGGCTTCCATCACCTCTCTGGGCAACCCGTTCCAGTGAATTTTATTTAATGGGACCTGTGCTCTTTACATGTGGTCACAAAACTGAATGTGAACACATCAAAGCATACAGTAACAAATAGAAGCAGCAGCCAGTCTTTCCCTGCGTATTTTAATTTCAGTGTGTGTGATATTTACAATTAAAATAATTAATTCAAGAGGAGGCCTCTCACACTGATCCTGTGCAAGTAATCAGAAGCAGCTGATCAGAACTGTGGATCATCTCTGTTAAATCAGATAGATGGCTGGTTGTGTCGTGATGATGATTACTGCAGAGTTCAGCCAGCAGTGAGACTAAATGTCTTTGCCCTAGCCTGGCTGCTGTCTCCTATTGTTTTTCAGCACTGACAGTACCCTTGATGGAAATATGAGCTACCAGCCAGTGCAGAATAAGCACTGTGGTAGACTCCACAGATACTTCATTTGTAGTATGCATAGAAGAAGAGAATTTTGCCCTTGGCCTGAAAGTTACAGACTTATGGGTAGGTTTGTATACAGCTCATTTAAAAAAAAAAAGATCACAGATCCTCTCTGATGTTAGGTGGCTTTAATAGTTACAGGCAAGACTGAAGACTTTTACTACAGAGGAACATTCCACTGCATTTTACTTTTCCTTGATTTTCTATAATATCTATGTAAAAGCCATAGGATTTAAGACAAGTTCATAAACAAAACTGGGAAAAATTTTATCTCTTTGAAATGTAAGTGTAATAAGATATTTCATTAGGGTCAGGGTTTTTTTGTTGTTGTTGGGTTTTTTTGTCAGAAAGAATTAATCTGTAGGTCTTTGAGTTCATTACCTGCTCATTACCTGTATCCTATGGAACTGACAGTGGTAGAGTGAAAATGTACCCTGAAAAATAGCATTATGAATGATTCTCCTCTTCCATTATGGTACCATGTAATTCCTGATGTGAAGCTGCCCATCACCAGATTCTTGCTAAACTTACTTTGCAGTAATTTGGCATTTTGGAACTAGCACTGAAGATGTATTGCTTTTTGGCTTATAGTGTAGGTTTGCATGTTGTCCTTCACATCCATTTCTCATCCACAGCTCATCCATTTCTCCCTTAAATAAATGAGTGTCCTTATAATTGCCTTGATTGCATGTTCCTTACCTGGTCTCTTTCAATCTTTTTTGGATGTTTTTTTTGACTGCCATACAAAAAGGTAAATTTCCAGGGTGAGCAAAGTTTAGGGCAAAAGGGATCATCTCATTAATTCAGTAATCATTAAGCACAGAAGCAGCACTGTTAGTCTAATGGGTATTTGTATCCCACTGCTACAGAAGGTATCTGAATTTAATTGCAAGAGTAGTAATTCTCACCTTTGTCAATGTTACTGTTCTTCTTGAAAAGGAGGGTATATCTTAGGAAGATTTCTAATCTCTAGACAGTGGAAAGCATTTAGTAATTAAATAGACAATTAGAGGGAATTTAAATGAATGGATATTTTGAAAATGGACAAATTCCTACATGTATGAATACACTGCCTTTGACAGCACTGACTACTCCTTTATGCATATACAGCCTATAGATTTCTGCCAGGGACAGAATTTGCTGCATTTATTTCTTCCTGTAGTGGAAGGTAAACAGAAAAATCTTTTCATATTTCCACTTTGTTGGTATATGAGTCTTTCTTTAACAGCATCTTTCTGAGAGAAAATGCTTACAGTCAGTGATCATGATGTGTAATCTCTGAGTTGTTGCCTAAATGTACTTCATATTGTCTTGGATGAATTTGCTGTTTCATTGCATGAATAGTTTGTAAATGTGCTGGTTTTGGGGAAGCCTGAAGAAAAATCCACTTTATGTCCAAGGAACTGGAGTCAGGAGCATGCTGTTGGAGCTCATTAATTATTCAGGATAGTTGGTGTCAGTTTCCCCTCTTTCCTTTCACAAGGCAAATCTGATCAATACTTTTGTTTCAAGGTCAGAACTGCTGCTTGGTCTCTGTCCTTCTCACAACCCTGGCCCAACCATAGGAGTGGTTTTAAGGAGTTATTTACTAGCTTAATCAACATTGCCATCAATAACTTTCAGCATAGTCAGACTTTATCAATAAGCTGTTTTATTTCAGGAGAGGGCTCTGCCCTAATTTAATAGAGGGGTGCTGAGCTTGTGAATGGCTTCATGTCAGTCATGAGAGGGCCTTTTTCCCTCCCTTCCTATCTCCAGTAGTTCTGTGGTTGCATTGTGGATTGGAAAGCTGTGGTGTAGCTGGTGTAGCATATCTGAGATATTTGATTTTGCAAGATTTGTAATATAAAGTTGAGTTTGAGAAAATTAAGTTTCTGTATTTGCAAGGGAAAGGATATTTCAACTGCTTGCGCAATGATACTTTTTAATGTGCTTTGGCAATTAGTGAAGTGAAAGGTATATTTTTTAAAAAATATTATTTTATTGTGTACTGTCCTTTATGAGATCTGTTCAGTGTAAGCTAAGTAAACTTGTTACAAACTCAGTAACTACCCTTACTTCCTGAAGTTAAATTTTAAATCCTAAAGGTAGTACCAGATTCAGTATTTTAATTTCAGGAGAGGAAAGTATTTCTTAAATAGGGGTAGGAACCTTTGTCCCCTTAAAATACTTTTCCTATTTTGAAAAATATCATAAGCAGTCACTCACAAATATAGAAGAATATCTTAATATCTTTTGTTTGGATCCTGTTAGAATATTCTTTCAGCCAACCATTTTCTTTCTGAGTAGGGTGCTTAAAATACAGGTTTGATGCTTTGTCGAAAGACAAGCAAGGCTGTCTATCCTTACTTAAGTACTTCAGTTTTCACATAGACATAATATTTTTGAACAGAGTCTATTTTTAAAATTTAAATTCTATAGTTTAAAAGTGATACTTGAGATCTGTTAACTTAAGTAGAATGGGCTGGATTTATTTATAGAAGCTAAAAGAGTTGGTCCAGTATAATTTTTATGTTGGCTGAAAAATAACAAATGAGATTTAGGTCATAATCTCTTACTTCTGCTTCTTAGGAGAATGGCAGGGTAAAGGTCTGAAGTCAGGACAGATTTTGAAGTTATCTTAATGATTTCAGGAGCAAGCTCTTGGATGTCAACTTTTCTTGTAGAACATTTAATCGTTCTTGAACACAATGGATCCTAACATGCTGGGATCTTTATCCCCAGTCAGTCAAACAGTGTCTACAATTAACTTTGTGCATTTTACTGACATCATATTTAGTATTAATCAAATCAGTTTTATATATGTTCTGTTGATTTTATGCTTTCATAAATGCTAGTAATAGAAAATCTATTTCTACTGCTTTTTTTGTGTATGGCACTAGTACTTTAATGTTAATGTAATTTCCAAGGCAAAAGCTTTCAGTCACTTTTGTGAAATATGTTCAAATATGTTGAAGAAAATTTGTAGATATGTGTATATAAATATGCAGCTACACAAAGTAGCCATGTATGTAGTAGTTGTATGCCATTCAAGTGGCATAATTTAAGTAGACAATTTAAATTGAACTGTCCAGATGGCTTCAGTTTTCTTTTACATTTTTTTAATTTTTAGATGCTTGTCCCTACACTGAATTCATAATGTATGTCCACATATCCATTGCCTTCACATGTGGAATAGATTTTTTTATGCTGCAAAGGATGTTTAGTTCTGACACTTGAAGACTCGAGGCAGAGTGGCTTGAACTTGCAAATCTTCTGTTTGTGTTCATTGCGTTGCCTTATGCTGAACTACCTTGGACTGGAACAGAAAGAGATGTGGAAAGTTACTCTGCTACATAGGTATCTCCTGCCTCAGAGGAAGCAGTGAGGAAATACCAGTGCCTTTGGCACAACAGATGGCAATCTGCAGAAGCTTTAGGCAGTGCAAGTTGGTTAGAAGTTAATTTCAGTACTAATAGTAACTAGTAGGACCAGATGCTGATTAACTTGTTTTCATGTTAGGTCTTCTGAGGATTCTTTAATGCAGTGAATTACTCACTAGGTGTTAATGTATTGAGGGTTTGGGGTTTTTTTTATGTGATCCCCAACAAAAGCAGAAGCCCCTGACAAAACCACAAACCACCAGCAAAAAATTGTTCCATGCGGTATGACCAAGTATTGACCCTTTACTTCAGTGGGGGCTATCTGTACACTAAGTTTGTCTTCACAAGACAAAGACATACACAAAGAACTATTTGGCCAGTGACTGTGGAATATGTCCTCACTGCTTATCATAAAGCATAATATTACATTTTTTTCCTAAATATTTTGAAGCCATGTATGTTTTTATAGCTATAAAAGACATGTACAAGCTGCCTCTGGTAGAGTCCAGTCCAAACAATATCAGTTAGTTGTGACAGCTCTCCTTATGGTATAGATTGTTAACTGAAAAATGTGAACTGGGAACAATCTAGAAGTATCCCAATGATGTTCTGTTCCTACAGAGTAGGATGGAAAAATTAAAGCAGTTGGTGAAAAATAAATATATCTTAAAAAAAACAAAACAAAACAAGCCAAACAAATGAAAATGTAGAACTGGCAGTTGCAAACCAAACCTTTGACAATTGCATTAATGGCAATGCATTCCATTCCAGTTCATGGTGAAGTAAAAGGAGCTGGTCTGGTAGATCAAATATGGCTTTCAATGCAAGACTACGACAATGAAGGTGAGATGATAAAGCTATTCAGACTCCTAACATATAAAAAGCAAATACTGTTTTGTTTCTTAATATATCTAGTGAATTTACAGAAATATTTGTTCCTAGAACAGATGTAATTATGAATTACTACATTTGTTTTCAGTTATATATCTAAGATGTATCTATTATGTATAAGCATATGTACTTGTATACCTGCTTTCTGGTCAAAAAATTATGTGTATGCAGTCAAAATTGTCAATAAGTAATGATGCATCATAGGCACTCATATGAATCTGGGAAATTGTTTTTGTAGAAATGTCGAGGCTTTGAACGGGGCTTGAAAAAGGATTTTGTTGTATTGCAATATTTGATAAATTGGGATAGACTGGATAATAATGTGAGAATGTAACTAGCAACCTTGATTTGCTCCTTAAACATTCATTGTGAAGCACTTGGTAAGAACCCATTTGATCTAAGTGAACCTAGCTGTATATCTAGGGAAAAGTCCCAAATATCATGTTTAGACTAGTGTTTTTAGATGAGTGGGTTTTCATTCTCCTTTTTTTATTTTATTTTATTTTATTTTATTTTATTTTATTTTATTTTATTTTTATTTATTTATTTATTTATTTTTAATTTCGCTAACGTGTTTTCAATCATCACCTTATTTTCCAGTCCAGACAAGAGTAAAATCACATGAGCTCTTAAGTACCTGTTAACACATTTTTCAGACAGAATGTCAAAAATTGCTTTCTCTTTCATCAATATTGACTCATGGCACCAAGCCTAAATAGTTAGAACTGGCCAAATACCAGGTTTTTGAGTCCCTCATTAAAAATAATAAAAAATAAAAGTAAAACAAAATATTTTGAAAATTATTTAACCAGTTGCAGTACTAGCATGCATTTTACATAACTGACTCATCTCTTCCATTGTACTTCAGATAATCAGAAATAACCCAGTTCTGTATTACCTGCTAAGCAGTCTCCCTAGAGAGTAAGCACAGTGTGTGGTTTGCATGTACTATACAATTTCCCTTGGTTCTGAGGCAAAACACAGCAGTATTTGAGACTACCACTATGCCATCAAACCAAATGGGTCTAGAGTACATCCTTTGGCCCACAGGGAAAGGCATAGATCATGTCCATAAGTTTTAAACTCTTTTCTCCCTCATCTCTTAAAGTCCTTATACATAAGGTAGCTTTATACATACTGTGTATTGCAAATAATTCCTGACCTATGCTCTCCTTTGAGCTGTACTGTCATATCGTCTGGGAGAGTGCTATTTATCTCCTGTGGATAAAATAATTATGGACAAAAAAAGAAGAAAACCCTTACTCAAGCCTGAGCTGTGGCCTTTTACTAATTTACTGACACAGATGTGTGCTGAGCTTCTTTGTCTTTGAAATCTTTAGTTTAATAGATGGGCCTGGAAGCAACCAGTCTTGCAAGTCAGTTTTCTTTGTGGAAGCAGGGGAGGATGAGATGGGAACCCTGTCTCATGACAGGGAAGTCAGGTGTTAAACTGATTATTTCTGCAGTGTCAACAGCACAAGTGGAGACCATGCTTTGGCTAACGGTGACACCATTGTGGCCAAAACATTGCTGTGTTCCAGGGACTCCTGACCTGCAATTGTTGCAGGCTGGGACCTATTTGGTTACTGGAGCCCAAAGGCAGTAAGTCATTCTGTTTGTCTGATCATGGAAGAGTTGAGCATGTTGGTTTGGCTACTTATTGATTGAAAATGCAAGGAAATTTGGCTGTGAAGACTAAGGACTCTGGACAGGGCCTTTAGGAGAAGTTGATATCAAGAAAAGCATCAATCTCTCTTCTTTCAGAAGACGTATCTCTTATTTCCAGTGCATTTCAAACATTTTGTTAGTGTGGCTACAGGACCATTATTTCTGTGGAAAGAAGGCAATGCTACAGAAGTAACTGTGCAATAACACCCTTCCTTTCCTGATTCTGTCCCTAGAGTGAGAGTGGTTTTCTTCAGGTGAAAAATAGGGGATGGGTTTGTTCCATGTACTCAGCACAGAACATGTACTTTTCTATGGCTTTTCACACAGCTTGGAAAATTATGTTTCTTGTGTATCAGTAGCAGCAGACCACTAAGATACAAATAGGATATTATAGCATGTATATAGCCTACCGGCTGCCAGACATGGATGAGAAACACAGTAGCACAAGTTGTAGGACCACAATTTCAAGTAACAGAACACTTTGTTTCGCTTACTAGCTGCACAGAGTAGTCACAGCAATATGCAACTAAACATTGTATCCATTATAGACTCATGACTAACATTTCATCTTAATTAAGTTTATAAATACATAGTATGGGTTACTAAAATTGTTTACTTTTTCCTGTAAAGTCAATGAATCTTCAGATGGAGCTTTTTGACATTAATTCAGGTGCAGTTTAGCCGAAAAATACAGTATATATTTTGTTCTGTCAAAAAGGTGGTGTAAGAGGTAGTAAAAGCAGATTGTGGAAAATTTCCTTTCTTCAAAAGACCATTTTCCTTCTTGATTCCTTTGTGTGTCTTATAAATAGTTCTCCATTGACTGGAGAACCATTTTGTGTCCATATAAAACTGAGAATAGAGTGAAGAAAATCATAGTCAACGTAGAATAAGCACACGTTTTACTTACTTTAGCTCCAGGCAGCTGTGATTCATAAGATTCAAACTGCTGCATTTAGTACTATGTTTGAAGAAGTTACCAACTAAGTTTGGCTGCCCAGGGAGGTGGTCTAGTCACCATGCCTGAGGTATTTAAGAAATGTTTAGATGTGGTGCTTCAGAATATGGTTTAGGGATTGTGATAGTTGTATTATCATTGGGCTCAATGATCTTGAAGGTCTTTTCCAGCCTTAATGATTCTTTGATTCTGTATTGTTCATTATTTTCCTTTAAAATATTGTCCATCTTCTGTGTTCGAGAGGAATCACAAGGCCATTCACAGCCATGCTGTGTCTTTGGTGTGATCCCAGCTTACAGCAGTATCTGGCGAGAAAGAAAAGCCCCCAGAGCCTTGGAAGAGGTGCGGAGTATGTGTGTATATATATGCATATATATACATACACATATATATATGAAGTATATATATATATACTTCAGGTTGTCTACAAAAGTGTGCCAGACTTTGAATTGGCTTTTCAGGAATGTAAATACAAACCATGAGGTTCATGAAGAAATATCTCTTGCCTTATATTCAAAGCTCATGTGTTACTGTGAAGAAGGACAAATGTAAACAAGATCCAGTGGAAGGCAAGTGTAAGATTGTCTCTTACCTGTGCTGTAACATTAGACCTTGGGGTAAGAGATAACTAGCAAGGCTTTTGGGTTATTTTGGGTTTTTTCTTATGGAGTTATATCTTAATTTTCATATCAGGAGAGAATTTATACAGTGAAATACTTGAGCCAACACTGTATCAAAATGGGGCAGTTATCTTTTGCCCTGACACTTTAGAAGTCTGCGCAGGATGGAGGAAGAACATATGCAGAGAAATGATGAAGTAATGTTCATGGAACAAAACAGTAACTGGGCTTGCTGGAATACGACCCGTGGATGCTTGCTGTGAGTCCATTATTCAGCACACACAGATCATGTTTTTAAGAGACATTGTTAATCACCATGTGGAAGTGTTTGGATAGTAGTGACTGTAAAGGAAGGTAGTTTAATCAAGTAAGAAAAAAGGAATAGTTTTACTAGAGACACTCTGCGTTTAGATTATGCATCTTGTAAGAAGCACTTGGACTACACAGGTAAAATGTCAGAGAAAGGAAGCTGGAGAATTGCTTGCTTAGTGCTAAAATACCTATGATGATCAAAGAGTTAATATTGTTGTAAAGTAATAGTAAGCAATATAATCCCATTATAAATGTACATATATATTATATAGTTCCATAGTTCTTACTGTACAGGAATGAAGAACCTTTTTTCCCTTATTTATATATGAAAACTAGTTTGCCAGTCCTTGTCAAAAGGCCATATACTGAAAATGTGAAATAACTATTGATTCTTGGAATTGTGCAAAGTAATGTGATGACAGAGTTGGCTTCAATATTCAGGTAGAGGCAGAATGGTTTCAAAGTTGAGACTGATTCTCTTTTTCAAAGGGGTAAGACATAATTATGCCGTGTCCTTCATGTGATTTGATCTTCTTTCTTGTGGCTGAAAAGTGACACTTACCAAAGTTTATCTGTATAGTAGCATTTCTCTATTTTACATGCATACCAATGAGTGTATTAAGCTAAAATACTAGGGATGTCATAAGGTAAACAGCCTTCTTTCTTAACAGTTTTGATTTATCAAGTACTTGCAGAAAGCTTTGAGAAAGCATTCCTTGATATATTATTGAATGCTCAGGCATTGTGTTTCCTGCAGATGAGGTGTAGAATAACCTGCAGATGTCACATGTTTTAAAATGTGTTTATAGACTGTAATTGCTACACATTTTCCTATGAATTAGATTTCTATAAATGTGTATTTTCTGTGCTTCTATGGGGAGCTATGGTTACTCTAGAGTTCTGTTTCTGGGTTTGAACTGTTGCTTATTTATGGTCTCTTTTTTTTTTCACTTTAAACTGTCCCTGAATTAGAAGCTGTGCAAAATATATGCACTGACTATCTCCAAGCACTATGCAAAATTTAAACTCTATCTCTGAGCACTAGTGGTTTGAGATTAAGCTTTTAATGTCTTTGAATCTCACTAATCAATAACAAGCAAGACAACTACAGCATCAGCATCAGTATTGTAAAAACAAACATCTGTTGGATGTTGTGCTGAAAGAAATGAGTGTAACAACTGTTCTTAAGAAAGATTCAGTATTTCCTCCTCAAGAGTGCTGAGCAAAAATATTTCATTTTCTGCTTCCAGCTTGGAAAATTAGTACCTCCTCCAATGTATCTTGCTGGGAAATAAAATAAAAGCTCCTTATCAGGCTAAGGAAAAACTGATTAAGATATTAAATGATCCTTGTTAGCAACATAGAGGACTGTTACCCCAAAATATTGTTGTCCTCTAAAAAGCTGAGTAGACAGGGCAAGTTATAGTGTCTCTTGGTTCTAACTTCTTTTACTCTGAGAACAGTTTAATAGGACTCTACACTAAAGTACATATAATTCTATTTGACCCTCTTTCTCATTTTATGAAGTTGTAGATCAATGAAACAAGCTACTAAACAGACTGACTGCTGCCTGCAACACTAATGTTAATGGCTCCAATTTTATTAAGCTCATTTTGAAATCTCATTCAGGTGGCAGCATCCATAAAATGGCAAACTCTTTCCTTATCTGTGGAGTATAAATCTAAACATTAGAGGAAGAGCTAGTGGAAAAGTGGAACTTTCTAAAACATTGCAATATTTTGAGGAATTGTAAAGGAGACCATAATTTTTGAGTTAATAAAACCAGTCTTGAGGTTAATACAATACCATATTGTGATCTGCCTTTCCATTGTTGTAAGCAACTGGAAAACAAAAGTGTCAAGACTCTTGACCCTCTAGATGTAAAACTTCATGGGGTAGCCTGTTGAATCTTTTCAGATATTAGTTTTTCCAATTACTAAGTAAACTAGGTAAACTAAGTTACTGGAAAATCTGATCTGAAAAGAGAGACTAACATGAAATTCAGATACAGAATTTTCTCAGAATTTTGCCAAGTGCCATGTGAGTATATTCATTACAGGAAACTTTTCTTGCCTCTGAAAGAGTTTAGGTCATGTTTGTAATGATCAAGAAAGTTTACCTGCAGACCTCCAATTTATGTACAGATCATCAGAATAAATTATTTAAAATCCTACTGAAGTAAAAATGATTTCACACGTTTTCAGACATGACAATACATTAGCTATTATCATGTCATTAACTGCTCAGTTCCGTGTTGTGCACTAGTTAAAGTAGGGAAAAAGTTGGCTTCTGAAAGATTCTTCTTGACTCTTGGTTACTTGCTTGTTTGGTATGTATAAATACATGAACTTTTTGCTATTATTCTTTCCTTTTTATGCTTTCTCCTCTAATTAATAGAAAATCTAAAAACAGTTGCTCTAAAAGGCATTTTATTCAGCTTCCAAAAAGAATAAACTCTTAGGAAGTTACAGAACATCTAGCAGTACCTGAGATACAGATCTGCAAAACCCATGAGATAGTCACCTTCCAGAAAGCCAGTTGAAGGATTAAAAATATCCTTACTATTGGCTCAGCTGGATCTGTATTGATAACATAATTTAAACTACAGTTTATGCAGCACATTCTCATTGGACAAGAGCCTCTAGACTTGGATTGATGTCCCCAAAATAGTGTATTGCAAAATCACTATAATGTTTTAAGACTAAAAGTGAGCACAGTGCTCAGTTCAAAACTCTGTGAATGAAAAGCTGATATGAGAAATAATGTAACAGCAGGCTTATTATCTTTTGCATCTGAGAGAGCCAGGTACATCATGTTCTCCTAAAGGATGAATGAAGTTCTGTAATTTGTTGTACAGGAAGGATGGATAGCTTTTTGTCTCTCCTCCAGTTTCGAGTATTTTATTTTTATTCTTCAGTGTACTTTTCTTTGCAAGTATGAGCGGCAGCTTACATAACAGCAGTGGATTTTTTTAAGCTAGTATTAAACTCAGAATCCAGTGCCCAGGCAGCAACTCAAGCCAAAATCAGCTTTTGCCTCAGCCTGCCCAGCTGACTCCTTTTGAGCTCTCAGAAGCCAGGTAATAGCTTGGCAGTTAGGACATGACAAATTGTCGTCTAAATACCCACTGTCCGTAATATTTTGCATCTATTAGTTTAATGACTCCAAATAGTCAGAGAGATCATGTACAAGTGAAGTCCATATATCTGCTGCTTAATGGGTTGTTAGTTTTTATACCTTCTCTGTAACTGTTGTGTTTTGTTTTGTTTTGTTTTTTTAAAAAGCACTCTGTTCAGTTTCTGCATCTTTATATTTCAGTCCATTTTTCTTCTTCCATTTTACCTGTGTCCCAGCCCACAACCTCCTGCAATTATCTCCATATTTCTACGTTCTTTTTTTTTTTCTGTGTAGTTTACATGGTTTCCTTCTATGTTTCAGTGACTAAAGTCAATAGACTGTCTTATTTTAAAACATTTTTCTTTCTTCTTTTTAAAATTCCTTTCCATTCATAATTTTTTCCTTTACAAGATGTATTTATAGTGATTAATTCTTGTGACTTCAATAGGACTTGTAGAACTCCTGCAGTTAATAATACATACGCAGATGCAAAAAGGAATATAAACAGATCTGTTGTCTACCTGTGTTTTGTGTAGTACTGTACACTTAATAATTGTTCATCAGTTAACTTCTCAAATGCAAATTCAGAAGTGAGTTTAAACACAACAATATAATCCACTGTGATTGCAGCAGACATGGAAAGGAACAAACTGCACGGTCAGAAATCTTTTGCTTGCAATTATTTGCTTTAGTGTTAAAAATGTGGTGTAGATATGTGTTTGTTGTAAATACATTGTACGTACACGTAAATACATTGACTTTGTGTCCGAGAATGTATGCAATCTCACAATTGTAAGAAAACAAAATCCCACAGAGGAGGTCTGAGTGGCCTAAGAAACTGAAGGGAAGGTAGCAACCATATACTCAACTCTATACTACCAAAACCCTGATAATGCTTCTCTCTTTCTGTCTGACCAGTGACTTCGAAACATCTTTCATGGATATTTGCATCCTCAGGGCGATAATGATTAACTACAGTGACTCAGTAAAAATGCTGCAGAAAGGCCTAGAAAAGCCTGCTACTCTCCTATTTGCAGAAACAGATCCTCAGCCTTCCTAGAACTCTCTTAGACAGAGTTTACAACAGGCACATGGTCATGAAGTTATATTTTACAGCTATGAGTTTTCCTTGACATTACAGTAGACTTTTAGGGCTGTGATGTTGATATGCTATGCAACTGAGCCCATGGTTTTGAATGCTTTCACTGAATATGTCATGGTATGGCAAAAGTGTATTAATTCACTTTAAGATACTTCTTATACGTGAGAGGAGACAGTAGAAGAAGCAAGGGCCTGAAAAATGTAGGCTTCAGTAAAATCACAGATTACAGCTGTAATGTAGTGTTGCTTAGAAGTTCTTGTGATATTCATCACCACAGTAAGAAACTCATCTTCTCAATGTGAGTCTAACCTAGAGCCTTTATCTTCAGGTAAAACAGAAGCCTGGCCAGCCATTCTGAAACTATGCACACTTTGATTGATACTATATTTGTATGTGTGAATTGGTCAGATCCCTGTTTCTATTTGATGCCTTACATGAAAACTTATAAATTGTTTCAGAGAAAAGGAATTTTGCCACACCCTTTTGGAAATGTACCATGGCTCAAAGCTAGAATGTTCATCTTCTTAATGTGCCATTACCTATTTTCAGGGCAGAAGTACTAAGAGTGCCTCAAGGTTATAAAAAGCAAGAAAATGTAATGCAAATGAATTAGTCATTGTTACTTAATTACTAACAGTAAAATTCAGCTTCTCTTGAAACTGATAGTTTAAGTCTGTTCATTTTGGCAGATCAGGATTTGGCTATGAATTATTTAAATTGCTGTGGACTACAGATAAACTTTTACTCTTTATAAACATTGAGAACTTACTAAAGCAAAGTAAAAAGAGCCCACAAAAGCATACAAGCAAAATCTACTAATAAAGTTTACATTTGTAGGATAGTAGTACAACTCTCATATGTTGTTTTTTTTTCAAATGTTATTAGAACAAGTAATGGTGACTGTCAACAATGACGTACATAATAACTCAACTGCATCAGATAACAACAGACTGGGTAAGACAATGCTGATCTAGGGTGTATTTATGCTATGGAGTTAAATAGTTGGATTTCACACAGGGCCAAACATAGGTTTTTTTAAAGTTCTTATCTGTACACATTCAGGTAGCATTTGGAGGATAGATGTTTCTACTTCATCTAAAATCAGAATACAACTGAGGACTTCATACTTGTGTTTCAATGTACTGTAATGTTAATTTTTAAGTTCCTCTTGATCTAGAAACAATTTAAAGATAATTAATTAATACTTCCCCCAGCTCCACTTTTTCCTGCCATTACAAAGTAATTTAATGACATTTAGGCTAGGAGTTTGTTTGGAGAGGAAGAAAGGGTGATGTGCACAGACCTAAGCTGTGAAACAAAGTTTACTGAGGATCCTGGTGTTGTACTTACAGCAGCTCTGCTCTGCTCTATAGTAAGGTTCCCTTCACTTGTACAGGAACAAAGACAGAGCACTTGATTGTACACCGAGGTTTGTTCACCACAGACCTTTGCACAAAGCAGCAAGGATTTTCTGACCCATGCATCATGCAAACCCTGGCTGGAAAAGTCTAGTTTCATCGTATTAGAATTAAATATGGATATTTTGATATACTAAAGACAAATAAGTAACATGCCTTATCCATTCTTAATTAATGAATAAAATCACAGCCCACAGGATAGAGCTTATGTAATTTTTATAAATTCACAAAGTTTTTATTTAAATTTATATGTATGCTTTAAATGTATTTTATCTTTATGTGTTTGATTGTCACCTATTCATTTGTATTTGAACTTTTGTATTAATTTTTGGTTTTTTCTTGGTTTTTTTGTTTTGTTTTTTTTTTTGTTTGTTTTTTTAAAGCATGATTTCTCATATTTAATTTTGTTTCTTTTAGGTTTTGTTTTATTTCATAAGATCCCACGGGATGGGTAAATGAAATAAGGAAAAGATGATAGAGGGGCTGTTGAGCTTATGGAAGCTGTATGCTGCATACTAGGGAGTGGACATTGCTCTTGCCAAGTGAAGTGCCACCTCCCATGGACTTCTCTTTTAGATGCTGGCTGTGTTTGGAGAACTCTAGAAATACATTCAAATCAGTAGCTGTTTTTGAAAGAACAGGGTGAACAAAGCCCTGAGGCAGCTATAAAACTCAAGAAAATCCATAAATAAGCTATCACACTTTTTACAATTGCCTTGTCCTCAGTACGTCTTCCAGAATGACATTGAGATGAAATTGCGCTATAGTGTTTCCTCTGTCAATCTTTTTCTGTTTTATCTTAACTGGAAAGAATGTTTTTATAGATAATATTTATCGAAGGTGAACTGCAAAGTTGCTTATATTTTATTGCAATAGTGGCTCTGCAAAACTTCTGTAAATGCTTGATTTGAGTGTGTGTGTAAACTCATTGATTTCAGTGGGAATGCTCACATCCTGAAGTTAAGTTCATGTATATTTTCAGGAAATGGACTAAAATCCTAAAGCACTAAATTGCAGAGCTGGCCCTACAAATCCTAGTTATGTATGTGGTTCCACTGACTTTGGCAGGAAGATGGGGAATGGGGGCTGTAAACCTAAAGGTGGCAGTACTGATAGTGTGTTTCGGTGTTGAAACAGTGTCATTTCTTACACATTTAGTTAGGTCATGCTTATTCAGGATAGCCCATAAGTTTTTGGGTAAGTGTACAAACCGTTAGTAGGTTGGAATGCTTATTTTGAGCCAAGTGCAAGATTAACAACACTATATGGTTGGTCCATCAGACTGTCCTATTTAACTGTTCATATTTAACTGTGAGGTATGCTTCAGAAGAGATCCTACTCTTTTCTGAGAAGAGTTTGTTATAACAAGTAAAGCTAGGTGAAGGCATCACCATTTTGCAAGAGAAGGGACAGCATTTAGATGTAGGGCTAGATGCTAATTTTCATGCTATTTACCTATCAAATCCTGAGTTCAGAATTTGATTTTTTCAGTCTAGGGAATAGTAAGAAAGATGAAGTTTCAGGGTTTTTAACCATGACTTAGCTACAAAGATTAGCAGCAAAACACTGAGATAGATGCTTACATTTCTATGCATTTTGATTACTTTTCTGAGTTGTTCTTGATTTTAACTCCTTAAAATTACATTTAGTAAAAAAAAAAAAAAAAAAAAAAAGATGTAATTGTTTGGTCTCTCCTGCATTTGCTTTTAATTGATTATGTATTTTAATTTCAGCCATTTTCACCTTACCATTCAAACACTGTTGTCTTTTCATTAGCTGCAGTCTTTTACAGTGTACACCATCCCATTCTGCAATGCTGTCTTGACTCCTTGTTCTATCTCTATCCTTACTCAATGTTTGCCTTTTAAGACTCTTTGTCCTCTGATGTTTTCTTTGTGTTCTCTTCAGTCTCTTGCATCCAAGTTCTTTATTTCTCCTGTGCTCAAGATTTGGAAATATCCTTATTAGACAAGAAATATATCCACAACTTGCATTATTCTAGGCTTATGCAGAGAGCTATTTTCTTTCTTTTGACACTGGCTAGGGAAGGTGAGTTGCAGTTCCTGAAGTGCTTTCTTCACTTCTCAAAAATCTGTCATAAAGATGTGTTCTTTGCTGCACATTAAAGAAGAGGGCAGAGCTGGAAGTCTACTGATGACCTG
Source organism: Calypte anna (assembly GCF_003957555.1). NCBI lineage: Eukaryota > Metazoa > Chordata > Aves > Apodiformes > Trochilidae > Calypte > Calypte anna. The sequence goes on along the minus strand of NC_044274.1, from coordinate 34,689,830 downwards.
GGAATCGTGGTATCTTTGTTGCCCTGCACATAGAGTGGTGATCTGGGGAGGGATGGCAGCAATTAAGGGTATCTATCATAGTTCTTGTTTGAAATTAGATGTCAACAAGTGTTCTGCTGCTCCTCAGAAACAATATTAGGAATGTCTGCCTTTTTTCCTCCCTAAGTCTATGTGGACATGATCTTATTTATAGACATACTAACTTCCTTTCTGCTTACTGATTTTTTTAATTTCCTTTTACTTATATTCCTCTCAGACTTACTGCTTATCTATGAATCTCTCCTCATGTTGAAATCGTATCTGATGCTATTGAGCTGATATTAAATGAATGAAGAATCATTTAGGTCAGCAATATTTGAATTAAAGTCAGTGGAGTTACATCAAAATTGGATCATAAGCACAGTGTGATCCAGTAGCCCAGACTCTAGTCTAAATTTTGCTGGGACAAAGTGATCATATTTCTGTTATGTATTCACAATTCATTACCAAATAAATACAGTGAGAATTTAAGCTCTTTTCTTTTGGCAGAGAGAGGGCAAACTTGCAGAGCTGGAATTTGGCAGTTGATTTTCAAAATATTTAATTTTAATGGGTAGTTCTTTCTGATTCATAATATTTATATGCATAAATGTGCACAGTTATTGACTGGGGATCTTACATATTTTTTTTTTTTGTAATATATTTTGTAGCACTTTGCAGTTCATCTTTATAGTACAGGAGTAGGTTTGACCTTCAAATATGTACTGACATGGTATTTTGGATTTTACGTAATCATGGAGGTAACTTTAATAAACCACAACTGATTTATGCACCAGTGAAATATATATATCTATATATATATTAGAATATTCTTCTTATATATTTTGTATTATATCTTTTGTATTAGCTACTCAGTGCACTATTACTTGATGCAGATATTAACAGAACCTTATGGATTACAGCATGTGATTTTTTACTGGTAATCTCTTATTGCAGACGTTTAATGCTTGATGGAAAAAAACCTACATGTTTCTAAAATGTTTTCTTTTCCATGTGCGTATAGAGTCTCTTAAAGTTAAGGAAGCTAAATGGAAATTGTGGTACCCACTAGCTTCTTACTTTCAGGTTGATTCTAAATGATGTTGCTTGTAGAGATTTTGATCTGCCTAAATGGTGCTGGTTTATAACGGGCTCAGCTATTTAGGAATTCGTGACTTCCTTGCAATAAAGCGAGACTCAAACTAAGACTTAATGCAGGAACTATTAACATGGTAGAAGTTGCCGAGGATCCAGGATTTGACATTAAAGAGCTTTAATATTGTTTCATTGAGCAATAAAAAAGGCTATGAAATGTCTAAACGCAGAATTGTTTTTTTTTTTTCACTGTGCTAGACACAAAACTGAAATAAAAGCAAATTTCCAATGTTCTGCTAGAAGGCCTTTATTTATACTGGAATTTACTTCAAATTGACATCTAATGTACTCAGAGAAGTACTGAAATAAGCTATTGAGAATCTTGATGAGCAAATATATTGGGAGACTGGAGAGGAAGCACTGCTGTGATGCTTTGGTGTGAAGCGAGGCACATCACCTGATCTGTTAAATAGACCTGCTCAGGCTGAATGTGGTGGAAGTTTGAGTAGTGGCCAGCTCTGTGTTGCAAATAAGTGCATTGTTCCCTGGAAGAGCCCAGAGTCTCTGTTGTGCTTTCTCCATCTGCTTGTCATGCCAGGTGAGGTGGGCCTCTTGCAAAAGCTGTTCCTGCAGAAATGTATTAGGGGACTGTGTCTTTTTGTTGATGGGTGTGGGGGAACCTCACAGGCAAGAGCAGATGGAGGCTACTGTGACACATTAACATGGCAATATATGTGTGTCAGAGTACCCTAACTTGTGCAGAGTAGTCCCCAACATTTCTACTGGCTTTGACTAGCTGCTGGGTCTCTCCCATGCAGCAATGAAGGAAACCATTTGTTTCAGTGTCAGCAAGATCCTTGCTGGCAGCAGTCAGTGACAAGAAAACCTGTGGACATCTAGATGGAATTTGTTTTATTTCAGATGGTTCTTGCAGTAATGGCTCTTTTTTTAACTCATGGAAAAAGCATTAGTAACCTATGTCTTTCCTAAGGTGTAGCCAATCTGTAAGAACACCCTTTTCAAAAATTACAAAATTATGGAGTTTGCCATGTAGGAATGATCAGTACACTTCTACTGACTCTTTATACAACAGCATTGATACAGATGTCCAGTTTCTCAGTCCCTTTTCCTGGCCATCCATGATAATTTGACAATTAATCATACACAAGAAGTCTAGCACTTAGAAGCTGTCTGAATGCCTAAAACCTTGAAAATGATGTGCATGTTGGAAGCTTTCAGACAGCTAAAAAGGTATCCTTTCTGAGATCTTGATTCTTACTTCAGTGCTCCTTTTCTAGTTGTGTATTGAACATCTGAAATAATTAGAAAGTTATTAATGGATTGGGCAGCCTAAGTATTCTGCTCATACTTATTTAAAAGAAACCCCAGAAGCTTACCTGGAGGTTTTAGTATTTCCTTCTTCTTCTACTTCCTCATCATTCTTTATGGCTTTTTCTCTTCCTTCCAATTTTCAGGGGTTCTTCTGTTTTTCCTTCTTTGCTGTTCTTGTCAGAGGTCAACATCCTCCTTTGAGAGCTATGATATGCACTCTTCTCATTAGGTTAGAAATATCCTTTAATTACTCATGTGAAGAGCTGTGCTGTCATTATGTGATAGTGTGAAGTATTCCAGATTATAGTGCAGGCCCATGTTGTGCCAGATTTTTTCTTCTGCTCTCCACAGCAAGCATTCTTGGATGGCTGGAAGTACTGAGAAATAAAAATACAGCATTGGAGGGAGCACAGACTGTGTTGGTACTGTTTGTTTTGTATGTTTCACAGCCCATTTAGTTATCCTGCTTCCATTAGAATGTGTATTCCCCAAACCTTGGAAGGTGACTTCCACATGTTCTGTTTTTCTTTTGTATGTGCAAATTAAATCTGCTGTGCAAATAGAAAACAATGCATCAATTGGAAATAAATGCAGCTATTTAGTTCCACAAGCATGTAGACTGCATGATCAAACTTGTGGAATACAATACTGCCTTTGAGTCAAATGTTAAGTTTAACTGCTTAGCATACTTCCAGAAAAAAAGTATGCTCCTTCAGACAGACTGAAGGATCTCAGCTTGGATTGTGTATTGATATGGAAGTGCCTTATCTTTACGGTTTTAATAGCATCCTTCCCTGGTTAGATATATTTTTTCAGCTGCAAGGAGTGTGTTGAATAAACAAGTGTTCTGGCCTGGAGCAGGTAGTACAGACCCAAGTTCCTCTCATTTTGAAGAGTGCACTTCGCCCATTGCCCTTAGAGACAGCATCTCACAATGGTGCTGGTAAGCAGGTTACATCTTAACCCAGGAGAAAACTACCCTCATTGCATACACACTTTCACTGTAACTTGTTCCTATTAGCTGGAGAGGCAAGAGCAACCACACAGGATTTCAGGGAGCAGCCTGATGTTCAGGAAAGTAAAGGGTGAAGGCATAGCTTTCTTGTGATGACTTTGATTTTTCCTTGATGAAGCAGTGTAGTGCTTACTTCTCAGGCATGTCCAAAAAATGGGAAAAAATCCAATTCTTTGGCAAATACATTTGAAAAGTATTTCATTCCCATTAAAATCTCTGTATTCTTGTCTTAGATTTCAAGTTCAGCTTAAAAACTGTAAGACAGCCATTCTATTGGTATCAAAGTATAGAGCTAAGTTATTGCTTACTAAAACTTACTTTTCACATCGTGAAAAAAGTAGTACTCAAATGATAGCACAAAAATTTCATCTACTGTATCACATCATAAAAAAAAGTTTGCTATAATCCATCAGCAAGTTATGAATCCCTTCTCCACCCTTTATTTCTTCATGTTGTAACTGTTTTATATTTATTGTAGATAATAAACAATAATAGTTTTTATTTACAATTACAACCATAGAAGTTTGAAAAATCTATACTTAAAAAAGATATGTACTTGAGGAACTTACTTTTAACAGGCCAATAAAGTTTTATAATTCATTATCATTGTGTCTTTCATTCTGTAAATTGTTCACATATAGTATTTCATCAGTAATTGTTCAGTTTATTGGAAAATGTGTGGATCTTGGAGTGATCCTCATGTATTATCTGTTGTTATAAATGTGCTTATTGTTGTTTTTTGTTCTGATAAAAAGTATGACTTAACTCCTTAATTACATTTTTATAGCATCTTGAATGCCTGCCAAAAACCTGTTTGCAACAGTTTTATTTCTACTTAATTTAATTTAAACATATGTGTGTTTACCATACATTCCATCAGGTGGGTGTGTATTCAAATAAAATTTGACTGTGAGCCATAAAGGCCATGAGTTCATTAGTTGAATACTCAAATTGTGCTGGTATTCCAAACTATTTTGAGGAAACATCAGTTCTGTGATTTGAAGGGTATGTTTTGGTTTGGGGCTTTTTTAGCCTGGATCATATGAATTTCTTGATAGAAGGAATGAAATAGAGTCCACAAGAATACTGAAATGGTTATGTCACAGTTTGAGCCCAGTATTTTTCCATTTTTGCTTTTTTCTAGGGTGTATCATTTTCCTATTAATTTGATTGCTGTATTTTAATTAAAGCAGATGTGGGTGTTGCATTACATGTTCATTTTCTTGCTTCTGAAATGTTTGGTCATATTGTACTCTTCTGGGAGCTAAGGGCATCAGTGAGCACTGGTGGCAATTCTGCTTTGTATGCTAGTGGCAAATTTTAAGTTTTTTACCTATTAGAACAACCGTAATTTCTTAGATTCATAGAATCATGTCATGTAGTGTATTTTACATGTATGCCTTTTTTTCATCATCCACATAAGATATGCTTTTGGAAGTAATTTGATTCGAGATCACTGGAAGAGACAGGCTTCATATAAATGTCCACTATTTTCAAAGAGAATCTTTCAATAGGACTGTTATTACAGGTAAATTGTATTATTGATTAAGCTGGTGTAGACAATTATTTTAAAAAAACATTCCAACATTATAAATACTGTGTTAATGAAGATACTTTACCAAGAAGAAAAACATTGAAATTGTGATGCAGTGGATATTTTTTGAGAGGTAGCAAGCTTGCCATTGAAATACTGTATTATAGGTTTTGAAGCATCAACAGTGTAAAATGTTACTGTCTAGGGAGAACAATTAAAAAATGAAGCTAAGTAAAGGCAAAAATGAAAATAAACACTGGTGCTGCCCAGGAAATTACAAAGTCAACTGTATAAGAAGTAACATAAAGTCTTAATGTTCTTGATTACACAAATAGTGTAAAAATGAAAATTAGGGTTCAATTCTTAATGAACATGGACTGTAACTTTGCAGTATTCTTGTATAAGTAAAGTCGTGATGTTATCCATTTGAATGAGAAAAAAATACAAATGACATGTAAGGGATATTTGTTATCTTGAGATATTGTTATCTCTATCTAATTTCTCCATTAATATACTCTAAGAACAAAAAGTTAATTCATTGGTTGGTTATGTTACTATTTTAAAAGTAAAATTAATTTTTAAAATCACCTTTCAGATTGAATTGATATATCTTCTTATGTTTGTAAGCAGGCTATAAAGAAAAATAATAGAACATGTAAGATCTGTAGTCCTAACAATGACTGCAAAATGTGATAAAATCCTGTCTACTGATATTTAGATAATTCTGTTGAAAGACCTTTTTGACAATTTGTTTTACCTATAAAAAGCAAATATAATGTGCAGTTTTCTAAACTAAGTGTTTTCTAGCTAGTTTGTTAAAGGTGACAGATTTAAATGAGTGTTTTATTTGTCTTCTGAGTTGGTATCAATAGCTCTAGAACTTTAATAGGCAGAGCAGAGTTAACAACAAAAGATGTCATTAATGACTATAAACAGGGAATGGAGTTTCAACTAAAATAATCCCTTCAAAACAAAACAAAAAAAAAGCAGTTCATAGTGTCTGATGAAAAGCAAAAGTGGATGAAGAGAATCATAGAATGGTTTGGGTTAGAAAGGACCTTAAAGATCATCCATTTCCAACCCCTCTGCAAGGACAGAGACACCTCCCACTAGACCAGGCTGCTCAGGGCCCCATCCAGCCTGGCCTTGAACATTTCCAGGGAAGGGGCAGCCACAGCTTCCCTGGGCAACCTGTTCCAGAGTCTCATCACCCTCACACTAAAGAATTTCCTCCTGATATCTAACCTAAATCTACTCTCTTTCAGTTCAAAAGAATCATCCCTTCATCCTATCACTACATGCCTGAATAAAAAGACCATCCCCAGCTTTCTTGTAGGCCTCCTGCAGGTACAAGAAGGCTTCCATTAGGTCTCTCCAGAAGTTTCTCTTCTCCAGGCTGGCAAAGCCAGGCTCTCTCAGCCTGTCTTCATAGGAGAGGTGCTCCAGCTCTCTGATCATTTTTGTGATCCTTCTCAGGGCTCCCTCCAACAGCACCATGTCCTTCTTACATTGGGTGCTTCAGACCTGGGACACAGTACTCCAGGTGGGTTCTCACAAGAACAGAGTAGAGGGGGAGAATCAGCTCCCTCAACCTGCTGGCCACGCTTCTTTTGATGCCATGATGTCTTTCTGGGCTGCAAGCCCATATTGACAGCTCATGGTGAGCTTCTTATCAACCAACACACCCAAGTCCTTCTCCTCAAGGCTATTCTGCGACCATTCTCCACCCAAACCTTGCACGTGGACTTACTGAACTTCACGAGGTTGGCATGAGGCCACCTCTCAAGCCTGTCAATGGTGAAATTCCTTCCATGCAGTGCATTGACCACACCAGGCAACTTGGTGTTGTCAGCAAACTTGCTGAGGGTGTGCTCAACCCCACCATCTGTCACTGATAAAGACGTTAAACAACACCAGTTTCAGTACTGGCCACAAGCTCAGGTTTATGTTTCTGTTTCTCCAGTCAGTGGGAACTTCCCTGAACTGCCACAGTTTCTCAGATACGATGGATAGTGTTTAATCTACTAGTTCCCTCAGAACCCGTGGTGTATCTCATCAGTTCCCAGGGACTTGTGCACCATCAGCTTCCTCAGATGGCCTTGAACAGTCTTCTCCTACTGTGGCTGTTTCTTCATTCCCCAATAGGGACTATGTCTTTTGTGAGTTGGGCCATGTGACCTGAGCACTTCTTAGAGAAGAATAAGGCAAAAAAGTTACTGAGTATTTTGGCCTTCTCCATATCCTGGGCAACCTGTTTCCTTTCAAAGAGAGCCACATTTACCCTACTCTTCCTTTTATGACCCTCACAGATATAGATGCTTTTCTTGTTGCCCTTGGTGTCTCTTGCCAGATTTAATTCTGTCAGGGCTTTAATTTTCTAAGCTGATCCCTGGCTGCTTCATCAATTTCTCTGTATTCCTCTCCGGCTTCCTGTCCTTGCTTCCACCCTCTGTAGACTTGCTGTTTGTGCTTGAGTTTTTCCAGGAGCTCCTTATTCATCCAAACAGGCATCCTGGCTTTTTTGCCTGACATCCTCTTTGTTAGGATTCATCACTTCTGAGCTTGGAGGAGGTGATCTTTGAATATTAATCAGATTTCTTGGACTCTTTTTCTCTGCAGGGCCTTATGTGATGGTATTGTCTGCTCTCCTGAAGTCCAGGATAGCACCTCTTCAGTGCCCCAAAAATCTGGAGTCTTCTCTTCTCCAGGCTGAACAACCCCAGCTCCTCAGCCTGTCTTCATAGAACAGGTGTTCCAGCCTACTGATCATTTTTGTAGCCCTCATCTGGACCCACTCCATCAGGTCCATTTTCTTCCTGTGCGGGGACTCCAGACCTGGATGTAGTACTCTGGGTGAGATCTTACCAGAGCACAGTGACAGAATCACCTCTATCAATCTGCTGGCCACGCTGCTTCTGATGCAGCCCAGGATGTGACTTCGGTTTGCAAGAGCAGACTGTTGGCTCCCATCCAGCTTTTCATCCACCAGCATCCCCAAGTCCTTTTCTGCAGGGCTGCTCTCTAACACCTCATGTCCCAGCCTGTCCTGATAGTGCAGATTGTTCTGACCCAGGTGCAGGACCCTGCACGTGGTCTTGTTGAACCTCTTGTGGTTCACCTGGGCCCACCTCTCCTGTTTGTTCAGGTCCTTCTGGATGACATCCTGTCTCTTGGGATTATTAGCAGCACTACTCAGCTTGGTGTCATCTGCAAACATGCTGGTGGTGCACTCAGTCCTGCTGTCTATATCATTTCTAAAAATATGAAAGAGTACAGGAGCCAGTACAGACCCCTGAGGGACACCCCTTGTCACTGGTTTCCATCAGGACTTCGAGCCACTGACCACTACCCTCTGGGTGCCATCATCCATTCAATTTCTAATCCACTGAACAGTCCACCCATCAAACCTGTAACTCTCCAACTTGGCAAGTAGGATATTGTGAGGGACTGTGCTGAAGGCATTAAAGAAGTCCAGGCAGATCACAACTGATGTAGTTACCCTATCATAGAAAGCCACTAGATTTATTAGACAGGGTTTGCCCTTGGTGAAGCCACGGTGGCAGTCTTGGATCTCTTTCCTGTTCTCCACATGCCTTATCTTCTTCTAGAAGAATGTGCTCCATGATCTTCCCAGGCACAGAGGTGAGGCTGAGAGGCTAGTAGTTCGCAGGGTTCTCCTTACTACTCTTTAAAAATGGGTGTAATGTGTTCTTTCTTGTAGTCACCATGGACTTCACCTGACATAGCAAATATCATGGAGAGTGGTTTGGTGACTACATCCACCAATTTTTTCAGGACTCTGAGATGAAAGATATAGAAAAGTACTTTTGAAAGAAAGCTTAAAGTAAATTTGGATTAGACTTCTTGTCAGGTGCACAAGTTGATACAGCATTTAATATGAACAGCATGCTCTGGTAGTTGAAAAAATAATTTAACATTCACTTGTGTGTTTTATTTATGCAATTTGATTTTCTACAGTAGTTTCTAAACTGGTAGTTTATTCCCCTTAGGCCATTCTTATGATGACTGTTATGTTTCTTCATTTTTACACATAGCAAACGCCAGATATAATTCCTTATTGCATTGCACCAGTAATCAGTAAGATCTTGTAATAAGTTGGATTATTAATGTGGCAGTGTCTTTCATACCTTCATTCTCTCTTGCCACCTGTAAGTGCTGTGCTTCTTACACATGCTGAGGATGGAGAGAATTCAACTAGCTGTTTAGCCATGATGTTTTCCCAAGGGAGCTAGTATGCAAAAGGAAAATATAACAGTGTGTGTCTGGAACCACATATCAATTACACCACAGATCATATTTCCTTCATAACTCTCAATAACTAATATTAGTTATGAAAAATCACAGTGTTAGGGGTTGCAAGGGACCTTGAGAGATCATCAAGTCCAACTCCCCTCCCAGAGCAGGACCACCAAGTTAAAGACAAGAAAGTGGTGAAACTCTTTGTGGCCATATGGGTGTATATTATGTGGTTTCTTGATGACTAATGTGGTCCCACAGAATAATCATGACATTTTTCCCTGAAAGCATTTTAACACAAAGTCAGCATGGAATTCAATGATACCTCAGGAATGGATGTATCATCCCTGCCTCAGAGAATACAATCCAAGAAAATGTCTAGTTTTATATAAACCTTTGTTGGAATGCTGGGTAATGTTTCTTTTGGTTTGTTGTCAGTTCATGCCAAGTTTTTGTTACGTCTTTACTCCAGCAGAAGTTGCAGCATAGGCCCTGCCGCCTAAACCAGAGTTGCCCTTTCTTTTTCTTAAGATGCATGGCACGTAGCTGATTTCTATGCTTCTTCGTGAGACCTGGTGTAGTGCTGGGGTCAAAGATTGTAAGTTAGCTCACGCTTTCTTGCCCTCGATCGTTCCAGTGTTAAAGTCAGTAGATGTAACCATGTCAGCGATTCCTGAAGCACTTGCACCTAATAAATGCATGGTCATAAGAAGCTGGTTCACTTCTGTTAAATGACTTAAGACTCCTAGGAAAAAGCCAAGGCCTATGTGTAGCTGCATGGATTAACTATTAGAATTAAAACAGAACTTAAACTCTCAGTATGTCTGTGCTTTGTAGAAGAAAACATTTACATAAGACTGAGTTTTGCTGAGATTCAAAGCAGTGCATTTTGCCTTAAATATGAGAGACAAAAGTTTAAGTATGAAAGGATGCCAGTGCTGTCTTTCTTTTGTGAAGCCCTGCTCAGTTATTTTTTTATTAATGTCAGGTGATTAGATGAAAGACTTTTTGAAAGCTCTCCTATTTTTATCTTTTTTATCTTTTATAAGTAAACTTTTGGCAGTCTGAGGTACTACCTCTGTATTGTAATATAGCTTCAAGTAAAGTCTGTCCTCTGGATACCAAGTAGCCTAGAGATAGTTACTTCAGTTCCTGATGGGTCCGATGAAGGCTTCTGCTACACAAACAATAAAACTGTGTCACCACTAATTGCTCAGATGTCTCATTTTTCAGTACATGTAATAAACTCTGCATTTGTTTTCTTGTGAGAGTAGCAATCAAAACCAGCTAAGCTGGGTGAATTGCCTGAGCATTTCCTTATTCCAGTAACTGCCAGATATTTGAGGTATGACATTGAAGCAGAACATGCAGAGACCGGCTTTCTACTTGATGTGTGGTATAGCAGGTTACCTTTTCCCATACGTCAACACTGGTTTTCCCTTATGAGTTGGCATAAGCTCTTTCCAGGTAAAGAGCCACACTTTATCACTTTTTGTCATTGTGTTAAAAAAAAATCATGAAAGGCTACATGCCTGTTCAAGAGGAAGGCAAAGTTTTATCATAACTGTTTTTCCTTTCTAAAGCAGAGTCCCGAGTTTCCATTTCCTGCTGCTATTTCACATTTTGTTGGAATCCAAATGTGTATATAACCCTTTTGCTTTTGAACTCAACTACCCTGAGTTAAGTAAAGTTATTGCCTGTTGTTTGTTGGCGATGGCATTGCCTATGGGAGCAGTTGTTCCTAACTGGGCTAGGTTCTGGTCTGAACTTTGCCTGTGGTGGGAGCCACTGTAACCACTAGTGATTTGTAGATTGCCCACATGATAGCAATTTGATCAGTGATTGCCAGGGAACAGATAGTTGTGCCAGGAAAGGACATACTTTGAAAGATGAAGCATAGAGGCTGTGGAGAAACTGAATTATCCTGTCATCAGTCTAAGTACAAAGGGTTTATTTGTCTGCAGGAGAGGAGAGGAAATTCTGAAAAACATCTGATGGTCTTTTCCCATTTGGAGACAGGCCAGTCTTGCTATGGGTGCCATAAGTCAGGCTACTGTGAGATTTATTTATTTAAGCAGAATATAAATGTAATCTTAAATCACTTCATTCACTAGGAATCCATCTGCATGTTGCAGGATGCAAAGAGTCTGTGTAGATGCTTGCCGGGTTACACCAGAGCACTGGCTTTGCCATCAGATAGAGAATAACACTGTATTACCTTATAAAATAAATCAGAGGCTCTTATTCATGAGTTTCTTACCATCACTGCAGTTATAGACAGAAGTGATGCATGCATGTGTGGTCCTGGCTGAAGTCACATCCTTCTCTTGCTTAAGTAATTTTATCTGCTTCAGGATTCTAGGGAGACCTGTTAGTACCACATTAAATTGTCCCTGAATAATGTGTTACTGCTTTCTTTAGTATTCTGAAATGTTTTCTTGGTGGTACCTATCCATGGCAATTGCAACAGCTTGTGCAGCCTGATTCTCCTGTGTCGTTCCTTGCACTGTGTTTCTGTTTATACCCTGTGACTGTAAAATGCTAACAAATTGGTCTGTCCAGCCCTGAATATATCTGCATGGGATGCAAAGCTATGAGGAATTTAAAACAGTAGAGATTGAGAAAGGTATGAGTCAGATCTCTTAACCAATTCACATTAGCTAAGAGGCCAACTTAAATATTTGTTATTTGGACGTATTACTACTCCCTACCGTTTGGGAATGGTAAGTTTTAAAGCTTGAAATTCACAGTCTGTGAACAGTTGCAGTAGTAAACATCTCAGGTCTTACCAGACATTTAACATAAAAAGAAAATGTGAAAAAGATGAAGCAATGCAATTTTAATTCCAAATATATTTTTTGGTGATGTTTAATCCATAACAGCCAAATTTTGCATAAGACCTGTATTTATCTGCAGTTTTGGGTTTTGTCTACAAAATGATCTATGAAATTATGTAGATGTGAAATAGATCTGAATATTTCCGTTTTGGTCGTGTGTTACTAACAGAGTGAATAAAACAATCTCATTTTTTGTTCGTAGTATTGCATGAATTTATATATACTTTGAGACTTGCTCTAGAGTTTGTGTCAGTGAGCTTAATTCAACAGGGCTAACTTATTTTAAATTCAGAATCCCAAAGCCCTGTGCTGGTGTATCATAAGGATTACATTGATCTTTAGTTTAAGTTAAGTTTAGGTTTTAGTTTAGTTAAGTGTTAACTTGCAGTTAAGTGTGGTTAGTTAAGTGATGGTGGTCCTTACACAAGGACCATTATTTTTTCATTAGGCATTAGAAGTAGACCTGGGTGTTAATCTTTTAGCAATAACTGCTTGGCAATTTGAAATTAAATTGGTGCCAGATGGCATTGCTAGTGATAAAAAATCTCAGTAATCTGTTGCAATCATACATTTGAAAATGAAGTTCATTTTAAAATTAACATCTGTAGTGAGATCCCACATTATTTGTGCTTTCTCATAAAAATTTTAAGAGTTCATTTTGGTATAATTTTGCATTCTGGTTAGACAACTTAGTTGTTTCAAATTGTCTTATCTTAATTCCATATGTTTTTCTACCTCATCATGAAAACATGAAGAAATTGCATGGTAAAGTAAGGAAATCTGGTACTGTCTTAGAAAACCAAATTGTAATGCTTCTGGGAACTGTACTGTACAACAAAACCATCCCAGCCACTCAGTCAATGAACTGTGTATATTTTTAAAAATTTTCTCGATTGATCTAAGGTAACATGAACAAGTGAAGGGAGCAGCCAGCAAAACCTGAGGACCCCAAGGCAGTGCATCTCCCCCTCCCTGCAGAGCCAGGTAACCCCTAGGGATATCAGTGTCCCACCAGTTATTGGAGCAGTCCAGCCACTCCCAGCAGAAGTCCAATGAAGCTGCTACCTGTGTTTGCTGTTTCCTGCCATCTCTCTTCCCAGGTGCCTTATCTCTGAGGCACAGAGCCCAGTTTAACGCTTCCCAAAGAGGTGTGGACCCAGGCACCCTCTCAGGAAGAGCACTTACACTCCATGTGGCTTCAGTAGGTGTTTGTTATGATGAGTGTGCTCCACTGCGTAAAACTTGTTGCTGTTTGCTGCTTTCCTGCTTCTTGTTGGACCTTAAAGAGACAGAGGGAATAGAGACACTGCAGGAGGGATTAACTTCTGCTGGCTCCCAGCCCAGCATTAAGTGCTCTTCAGCAAACTGGTTTGTCAGCCTTGCATCCATCCCCCCCTCTGCAGGTCCATGAGACTGTATGACTGAGAGGTGAAAGACCAACATCTTGTTATTTTAATAATCCCTGCAGCCCCATAATGAAAACCTAGCTTCATAGCTTTTATTTTCTTGTAGCGTGCAGCAAATCATTGTGTCTTTAATCCTCTCCATGGCAAAACTCCCACTGACTTCAGTTGGATTTGTGTCTGAGCAGGACCAGAGTTGGAATTTCAGGTTTTGCTCTTGTATTGATTTCTCAGCAAGAAAGAGAAACAGATTTTATATTTTTTTATAGATTTTCATTTAAACATTAGAAAGACATGAAACTGTCATCACCATAATGTAATAGTACAAATATAGGCAATTACCTTTCTGGCATTGCCTCTTGGGAATAATACAGAACTATTACTTTAACCCATTTTTATCATAATGGAGCCACATATTATGGATGCATTTCGGAAATAAAACTAAGTGCCACTGTAGTACAAGGCTTCATTTGACAAAAAGGTTGTCATCCTTCTTAATACAAAGACAGCAGTCCTCATTCTGTTGTCATTCATAGGGATTTTGCAGCACTGTAAATTTAATTAGTACTCTTAGTTGATATTAAGATGGAAGGAATTAAACCACTGACGTTACTGTTTCACTTTTTCTGTTCATAGGATATCAAACTTAATATTTGGTTTTGCTCTTTCACCCTATCCTCAAATTAGTTTTTCTCTAAATTTTTGATGGACTAGCTAGTTGGATCTTAGCCTATTATTTTGGTTCTGAGGAAAAAAAAAAAAGGATTCTTTCTAAAGACTGTGGCATTGTTGCATGGAATTCTGCTTCTTGGTTGTTTAATACTGGTGTGCTTGAAGTGAAGGTGTGCATTTTTCATGCACACAGGGAGTTCTCTTGCCTTTCTTTTGCATCCTGGTTCTTCAAGACATCTATGTATGTGACTGTGACCATTGCAGACTCCAGTTTTGAAGCTAGGCCAGTGCAAGAGAGGATCATGGCTGTGCATGATTTGTTTTGTTTTGCAGTTTCTGAAGGCAAGATTGTTTTTGCAGATCAGCTCATAAATATGCTAATTAGGGAAGTATACATGATCGTCTACTTCAGTTGGTGCTAATATTCTACATGTTCTACATTTGGGCCCCTCAGTTTAAGAAGGATGTAGAGGTCCTGGAACAGGTCCAAAGGAGGGCAACCAGGCTGATGAAGGGACTCGAGCACAGGCCCTATGAGGAGAGGATGAGAGAGCTGGGGCTGTTCAGCCTGAAGAAGAGGAGGCTCAGGGGAGACCTCATTGCTGTCTACAACTACCTGAAAGGAGGCTGTAGCGAGGTGGGAAGTGGACTCTTTTCACAGACGACCTTCAACAAGACAAGAGGACACAGTTTTAAGTTGTGCCAGGGGAGGTTTAGGTTAGATATTAGAAAGAATTTCTTCACGGAGAGGGTGATTAGGCTATGGAATGGACTGCCTGGTGAGGTGGTAGATTCTCCGTCCCTGGAGACATTTAAAAAAAGACTGGATGTGGCACTCAGTGCCATGGTCTAGCAACTGCTCCGGTGGGTCAAGGGTTGGACTAGATGATCTCTGAGGTCCCTTCCAACCCGGCTAATTCTATGATTCTATGTGTTCAATAGTTTCATACAGAATTACAAAACCGTTTTATTATAATTTGTATCATTTGTTTCTAATGGTGGTCAGGAATAGGGTTATGTTACCAGCTTTCTCTAGCAGTTCCTTTTTGAGAGCATTTGAGTTCTGTGAAAATCTGTCGTGATAAATTTGTTGCTAAGAAACAGTCATGACTGACTTTTTGTAAAAGAGGAAGTTACACTGAGAATAAGTGAGTGTCACCTAAAATACTTGAGTCTCATCACAGGAGTCCATGTGGAAAATGAGGAACTGAATATTCCAATGTGACGGGAAGCAGCACAGTTAAGAAATCCAAGCAGATGTTAGAAAAAGAGGATAGGTGTGCCATGTGGTCAAGAGAGAACCAGTTAAAAACAGAAATACAGGAAGTAGTGAGCAAATAAGCAGAGGAGGCACATCAGAAAAAAGCTGTGGGAGTTACTTGGTAAAGTACTTGGTAGAAGAAGATTTATGAATAATATTATGTGCAGCACCCTGAGAAGAGAGAAACACTACTTTATTTAGACCCCTATAGAATAGAAACAGTGATGCTTCCAGTATTTTAGCAAAACATGACTGTGGTTTCGTGGACAGTTTTGTGAACAGTTCCTAAGTTAATGCGTCCATTTTCAAATCTGCTGTAGCAAAACTGTCAGAGCTTTTTTTGTAGTGTGGCCACTTCTGGAACAGTGTGGAGCTAGCTGGTATGGCACAAATAACTTTGAATGCGGGGCAGTGTCCTGCTTGCCATAGAAGAAATTTCAAGGCAGACTGGCAGCAGAGAGGTGACAGAAGGACTCTGCAGTTCATGAGACATCATGTGATAGGGAGGAGGAGGTGTCTTTAAAATGGCAATAAAGCATCAACATGTAGAGGCAAGTCTGTCAATTTGTGTACCTTGTCCCATAGTTCTTGTGAGTGATGCTGCTGGGACAGAAATCTGACATATTGCCTTTCTAGCCATGTGTGTTATTTGCTCCACAGATCAGATTTTCAGATGTGCAATTGAAGAGCTTTTTGAGTTTATAAGGCTTCACAGCCTTAGAAATTGTGCTTAGGGAAAGAAGGGCATTATTCAGAGGCTATTTTAGATCTTTGATCTGAAGCTGCACTGGCAGACACATTCGTCCAAGCAGTCTGTCCAACTTCCTCCCATTTCCACAGGTGAACTGTTTTTTAGACAATATGCCAAAAGATCTAGTTGAGCATAATCTACAAGTCAATAACTGTGGTAATTGAAAGTGATTAATGGAAAGTGATTGCTATTATTTTCTTTGTGATTTCTTAGAGATGAACAAAACCACCAGATGCTAGAGTGATTCCGTTGCTAAAGCTATTCCATGATGGAGAATATGTCAGGTGCATCACTCCAGTATCACAAGAATTTCTGGTCACATATTATTGCTGAGCACCAAAAGTCTTCCCAGAAGAAGGTTCTGGCTCTTGCCAGTCAGCAAGAGCTGACTTGCTGAGCAGGGGCTGTGATCTCTGTTTGAAGGCCACACAGGTATTGCTGAGTGCACTAAGGACAAGGGATGTAGAAAAAGCCACTGAAGTGGATGGTGTGCCAGATAGACAAAAGGAATCAGTTTCACTGATCAAGTATAAACTAGACAAAATGTCAGGCATTGGTGCTCAGGAAACATGGTAAACTATCTCTTGCTTTGTGCTCACTGACTGTCAGATCTGGACAGCCTGTCTTCTGTGCTGAAGCCCCCTGCCCTTCCAGCAGTCCCCTTCTACAGGCTGCAGTACTGCCTCCTGAACACATGCAAAATTCAAGCCATCAGGACCCAAAGTCTCTTCACCCAGGGAGTCAGTGAACTACTCTACAAGAAATACATGATGAAGTGTTAGTTCACCATCTTCACATTCTCTGCTCTTCAAGTGCTTGTAGGTCTTTGAATTGTATTTAGAAAACCTATTTTCAAGGACAGAGAATGTTTGGAGATGAAGGGAAGCCAGTCCAAAGCAGTGTAAATCCAAGAAAGCCTTAGTTGGGCTACAAGATCATCTCACTCATGAGATTATATTGTAATAAACATCAATGCTGCAGATGTTATTTACAATAACATGGAGCTTCATGCTTCTGAGCATGACTGAGCTGATTGTGTGTAATCATTTAGTTTTGCTTCTGCAGACTGTCACCTTTATGGTTAGCTAGTGTGGCTGTAACTGAAAGATTAATTGGGAGCCAACATGCTGTAATGCTTTTTGAGAAAAAAATTATATATATATTTCTATGCAGAAAAGTGTTGACATCATAATTCATGCAATTCTGGGGACCTGTAAGAATCTTCCATTCAAAAGAAGTGAGAGATGGTACAAGACCTGCTATAGTGTCATGTAGTTAAAACATCCACTAATGAAAACCATAGACGAACAATTAATAGGGAAAAACCCACTGAAAGAAACTGTATGTAAAGAATGCAATTAAAAAATGTGTGTTTTAGTAGAGTAATACACTGCAGACTGTGCATTTGTGCATAAGTAGTGTGCTTGTTATCTGACTAAACTTATCCTGATTCTGCTGCCTGGAAAAGTAACCTGCTAATCCATTGAAATTTATCTACTTTATTGATATATACTATGTATTTGTTGAGACATAGGCCTCATTCAGTTCTATTCAGAATTCATACATAAATCAACATTTGAAGCACCCAAAGTGTTTTACGTAAGACCAGAAAAAGTCTACCTTTTTGTCATTATGAAAATAAGGGCTGGGAGAGGAACTACGAGATTCTTCCCTATCCTAAGCCTGTATCAACTATACCTGTATCTTTTTCAGCTGATATTTTCTGGCTTCAAGATCTTCAGAAGTGGAGATTTCTGAGTCTTGTATGAGAAATTTCAGAGCCTCAGGATATTTTCCTAACATTTTAATTCAGTCTTTCTTGATGCACTTTTCTCATGCAGCTTTTCATTCCTATCCAGCATAGGCATTAAATAAAGATTGTTTCCTTCCACTGGAAGGCTGTTCTCATGTACATCCTCAGATGTCTGCTTAGGATAAAAGAAGTCCCAAGACTTCAGTTTTTCCTAAGGTCTAAGGACTCCTAAGGAGTATGTTTGTGTTTTTTGATACCATGTTTTCAGCTGATTTCCTTGGATGGGAGTACCCTGCAAACAGTATTTCTGTGCTCCCAAGAAATAAGCAGGGAAGATTTAAAAAAGGGGAAATGTTTCATAAGTAATGCTTTTTTTTCTCTTAAAAAAAAAAAAACAAACCTACAACACAAAAAAATGACAAACAAACAAACAAAAAACCCACAAGCAATTAATACAAGATTAATATCAGGGAGCCTTTCTCCACAATCTAGTGTATCTCCCATATCATCTTATCATGTCTAACTACGGAGAATTGGGAAAATTATTCAAATTGACTGCTGTGAATAGCTTTGCTTTCTGATAAAGACTGACTGCTGCAGCAGCATGAGGAAACTTGTGTTGTTCCTGTGTACATTACATTTATCTTCTACAAAATAGAGCACCTCATTCCCAGATGTAGGAATGGGAATGCCAACACTTAGATTGGTTATGAAAGGTGTGGAGTGAAGCAATTGTTAATTAAATGGTTTTAATGAAATGTAAGGCAACAAATATTCAATTTTGGGTGAATTACTCTTTTTTGCTTGATGCCAAGGACTGCATTCCAGCTGATCTTTTTTCTTATTGCAGTGATTTTTCACTGTAGTATTTTTGAAGGATTGTAATTTTACCCATGTTTCTGAGATATCCAAACCTGCCAGGTTGCTATAATAAATAGACTTGGTGATCTATATTAAAAAAGATAAATCATTTTATCTTTCATTTTTTTTCATATTTTCTGCTGCCTTGTATCCTTACTTCTCTGGCTCACATATTTATATTGATTAATACCCTATCCCAGCTAGGTATCTGTCTCAGATCTGTGTTTCATTTTACTACCAATAATGAGCAGCCATAAATTCCTTATTCTTTATGATAGGGCATATCGTCTGAGCTGCGGATACTGCAAATGTGCCCGCAAAGAAGTGGACAGCCGTATAGTCACCATTTATCCTACAGCTGAAGGGGGCCTATAACTTCTGAAGGGCTCCATGGTTCAACAGTGAGGGCTGGCAGTCCCTCCTGGGTCCTGGTCCTGATTTTGACAAAGATCTCACCTGCAGCTCTGGGCAAATCAACAAGCTCCTATTGCCTCCAAATTGGGAATAATATGTACTTCACTGAGGATGAACTGTGAGGATTTATTGGTTATGGTGCTTAAGAGTTTGAAGATGTATACCAGACTGCAGCTGTGGGGTCTGTAATAGAAATGCCTCCCATTCTGGCTGAAAGGAGAGAGAAATTGGCAATGTTTGTGCTGCAGGCTGAGGCTTTGCTGATGGCATCCCTGGGAAGAGGTGGCCCTGCAATGAGTCCAGGACAGAGGAGGATTGCACATCTTTCATTTTGCACAGACAGTATTAGCAAAACCAGTATGTATTAGAGACCTCATCCTTTTCATGCAGGGTTTATGGAGTGCTGTAAAGGAGGCTTCATGGTTCAACTGCCTTTCCAGTCTGTCCCAGGTCTAGACACTTGTGTATTTTTCCCTGTGTTCTGTAGATCACATGGTTTTCAGGAAGTGACTTGCCTTCTGAGAGGGTACCATAGTTTATGCTACTGTGTTCTTTGTAAACCCCATTGTAGAAACTATGACCTGTGGAATGCTATAGATGCATATGTAAATGAGTGCATACAGGTGAATATAGATGAGGTATAGAAGAAAGGCCGCTGAAAGGAATTGACTGGGGTTCTTTCACAATCAAGTTCCAGAATAAAATTGAAGCAAAAAAATATGCAGATCTGGCTCTTAGATTCAAAGCCACAACAAAAAGGCTTGATGAAATTGTTGAATAGCTAAAATGTGTGTGCAGCCATTTCAGTGGAAATTACCCAGGTTGTATGTTTGTTTCTCTCTAGAGGAGTGAGGCGTTTGGCAATTTTCCAAAAACAAAAATACATGTTTGGCAAACATGTATTTTAGGGAAAAGACACCCAAGTCAGTGTCACTGGCCTTTTGACAGCCAGCAACCCTGAAAATCTGGTTCTTTAAAGCTAAATAACGTACCTATTATTTCATTAGACTCAAAAGTCTGCATTACTTAAAATATTCTATGCAGGAAAAAATTGTAATGTGTTTGGTCTGTACAAAAGCTATACAGTGATAACAGTGCGATTTGGTCTTAGGAAATTGCAACAAATGAGGAAAGACAAAACATTGATTTTTGCATGTGAACAAAAGCAAACCGCTTTGGATTCTTGATCACCGAAGTGAAACATGGCATGAAAATAATGTGGCTTCATCATGATTTTAGAATACATATAGCCCCTTAGTTTTGCAGTGGTTTTAAGAGAACGGATTCCTACGGGCTGCTTCTTGAAATTAAACTTTTCTTTTCAGCCATTTACTCCTGCAGAAGTCTTCAATAGCCCCTTTCCTTCTATTGTAGCCCCTTCTGTTACTCAGAGGTTGCTAGAAGTGCACTCTGACAGGGAGCAGAGGCATTTGCCTGCTGGCTGTGGGCAGGTTCTCCAGCTCTCTGTTTTGGTTCCCCTGACTTCCTGGGAGCATGCTCTTTGGATGGGAACTTAATTTCTTGAGCCACGTCAGAAAGTTTTTCTCCCCTCATATATCAGGAAGCAACAGACTACAAGCTTAAACAAGCACTGCTAGGTGCAAATCAGTTAAACAGATTAATGATACCTGTCAGAAGATGTAAACTTATTTATCCTCTAAATACCCAAGCCTGGCATGTCTCAGCTTTCTGAGGCACAGACTTAATGTCTACAATGTGGTTATTGGCTCAGTGTGCTGTATCAGTGTAGAAGGACATGCGCTGAGTTGCAAAGATCACACTTCAGCTGTATGAATGTGGTTATAATTTTGCTTGTGGTGATTTTATTCATGTGGATTTTTTTCTACCATAAACAAAGAAGGATTGACTCCATAATACTCTTTTCACAACTGAGTGTGACAGTGACTACTGAGATGCATTCCTTGAGGCTAAGGACCAATGGCTGTTCTCTGGCTACCTGTCAGGAATGGGGATGTAAGACAACAATGGTCAGCTAGAAGGTGGGGAGAGACAAGAAATGCTACTACTCTGTACAACTAAGTTGCAGAGAATGCATAGAAACACGTTGCCTTGAGCTTTTTCTCATTATAAGCAGCTTCAAACCAAAGCTTAACCATAATTTTGATAATTCCACTCTAGATTTGCAGAAGAGTCTTAGTTTGAACATCTTCATCAAGCAAAGTGAGACTTAGCTGGTTTCTCTTGGAATCTTATTCAGCTGGCTTTTTTTCTTGTGGTCTATTTATGGCTTTTGATTGAATTCCCTGTATTCAGCATGCAGCATTTTAGGAGACCAATAATATAAAACAAAGTTTCTGTAATTTCATTACTTTCAATTATGCTGTACTCTCTTATCTAGTCTAATAGAATTGCATAAGCAGGATTTGATATCAGTTGTGTAGAGTTGTTGAACTTAGGAATGCAAAGAAATACTCAAGGTAATGCTTATGGCACCTTAGAAAAAGAAGTGTGCAACATTATGATTGATGAGTTGTCTTCCAGACACAGTGAAAGATAAGACAGTGACAGTGTTAAGCTAGAAAGATGACTCTTTTGTTAAAAAAGTTGGATCCTAGCTTGATAACAGAAAAAGTAGAAAATAAGCAATTGATGAAGCATAAAACTTACTTTTTAATCATTCAGAAAAGAAAAGCTTATAATCTACAGCAAATATGGGAGTCTCATGAGAAAAGAAATCTTTTTTAATTGCTTTTTCAGAAGAATGTATTTAATTAGCAAAAAAACCCACCTCTCCCAAAATAAAAAGAAGATTCAGTACGTCCTCAAAATTCAGCAAAGGTGGTGCTGAATGATGTGACATGCACTCACTATTCTGCTATTGACTTGATGATGTGCTATTACTGCATCTTGGCATAGACCAGTCCCTGTTCCCAGGGGAGGTAAGAGGAGACAGTGCTAGTGCAAGGTCAGCTGAGAAATCTTCCTAGCAGTCAGTGTCATTTTTCATGGAAGAAGCCATGGTCATTAAAGCACAAAATCATCTCTGTGAACAAACTCTGTCCTTGAGCTTCTTGGTAACGTGACTGGGCAGATGCATCCTTATAACTATGCAATTCTAACCACTAAGATAAAATTGGCTGGTTTTGAATAATTTTTGTTGTTCTTGTTTTCCTATGTGGCTGAGCCACTAGTAGTGACTTCAGGTATAACTGAAAAGATGTGTGATGCTCAGGAGGATGCAGGATATTGTAGCCTCCAAGAAATCTTATTAGAACTGAGACAACAAACATGCAGAATAGAAGGCTTGTATCATAGAGTCCTAAAATCCTACAATCATAGAATGGTTTGGGTTGGAAGGGACCTTATAGATCACCTAGTTCCAACCCTCCTGCATCGGGCAGAGGCATCTACCACGAGACCAGGTTGCAAGTTTTAAATTATTGCCCCCTGTCTTCTTGCTACACACCCTTGCAAAAAGTCCTACCCCATCTTTCTTGTAGACCCTCTTTAAGTATTGGAAAGCCACTATAAGATCACCTGGGAGCCTCCTCTTCTGAGGAGCTGGGCTGAACAACCCCAGCTTCCTCAGCCTGCCTTCATAGGGGAGGTCCTTCAGCCCTCTTGATCATATTGGTGGCTCTCCTCTGGACGTGTTCCAGGAGCTCTATGTCCTTCTTATGCTGGGAACTCCAGAACTGGACGCAGTACTCCATGTGGGGTCTCACAAGAGCAGAGTAAAGAGGGAGAATCACCTCCTTCAATTGTCTGTCTGTGCTTCTTTTGATGCAGCCCAGGACAAAGTTGGCTTTCTGGGCTGCAAGCACACATCTTTGACATGTTAGGTGCAGTGAGAAGTAGATGAATGCAGTGCTCATTAGTGACTTTCTGAACCAAAGCCTGAATATACATACTTGCAAGGCCGTGCCAGGTGCAAATAAAATCCATATGTTCTTTCTGATTCTGCATTTGAAAGCCTCTCATTTTTATTTTTTACCTAAGCCTGTTTAGCTGAGTCATACTAGTACTGACTTTGGGACTCTTTTTCTTCTTTGATACAGTGGAGAGATGTGTATTATTCCAGTGTCAGCCAGTAGTCAGATGTGTTACTACAGAAATCTACAATACTAGCAGAAGTCTGAAATAAAGCGAGGCCTCAATGTACTGTGTACATTTTTGGGCCCCTCACTTAAAGAAAGATATTGAGGTGCTGGAGTGGGTCCTGAGGGCAGCAATAAGGCTGGTGAAGGGACTAGGGTGAAAGTCTTATGAGGAGAGGCTGAGGAAACTGGGGTTGTTTAGCTTGGAGAAGAGACTTAGGGGAGGGACGTTATCTACACCTCCCTGAAGGGAGGCTGTAGTCAGGTGGGGGTCAGGCTCTTCTCCCAGGCAATGAGTGACAGGACGAGAGGGCAAGGCCTGAATCTGCACCAGGGGATATTTAGGTTGGATATCAGGAAGCAGTTCCTCATGGAGAGGGTGATCAGACGTTGGAATGAACTGCTCAGGGAAGTGGTAGAGTCATCATCCCTAGAGGTGTGTAAGGAAAGGCTGGATGTGGCACCTAGTGCCATGGTCTAGCCGCTGTGATGTTAGGTCATAGGCTGGACTTGATGATCTCAGAGGTCTTTCCAGCCTCAATAACTCTGTGATTCTGTGATTCTATAACCAAACCAATAATAGTTAAGATAGGTCTTGGTAGGGTGCATAGTAAATTGCATTAACTGAGAGCAGTTGTACCAAAGACTGTGTTTTATAATAATGAAACTCCTTCTTCTGGCCAAAAATAGCAGCACACCTTAAAAAAAAAAAGAGATTATTTTTTTTTAACTACATTTTATTTCTAAACCTAAAGGAACTCACATTGGACTTGTGCACAGCATTTGACACTGTCCTGCACAACATTGTGGTCTCTAAATTGGAAAGATATGGATTCAATGGATGGACCACTCAGTGGATAAGGAATTGCCTGGATGGTTGCACTCAGAGTTGTGGTCAACAGCTGAATGTCCAAAACGGAGACTCATGACAAGTAGCTTCCCTCAAGGATCAGTCACAGGATCGGTGCTGTTTAACATCTTTGTCACTAACATAGGTGGTGGGATTGAGATAACCCTCAGCAACTTTGTTGATAACACCAAGTTGCCTGGTGTGGTCATTGCACTGCATGGAAGGAATGCCACCCAGAGGGATGTTGACAGTCTTGAGAGGTGAGCCCATGCCACCCTCATGAAGTTCAGTAGGGCCAAGTGCAAGGTCCTTCACCTCGGCTGGGGCAATGGCAAGCCTAATTACAGGTTAGGTGGAGAATGGTCGCAGAATAGCCTTGAGGACAAGGACTTGGGTGTGTTGGTTGATGAGAAGCTCAACATGAGCTGGCAGTATGGCATCAAAAGAAGTGTGGCCAGCAGGTTGAGGGAGCTGATTCTCCCCCTCTACTCTGTTCTTGTGAGAACCCACCTGGAGTACTGTGTCCTAGGTCTGAAGCACCCAATGTAAGAAGGACATGGTGCTGTTGGAGGGAGCCCTGAGAAGGATCACAAAAATGATCAGAGCTGGAGCACCTCTCCTATGAAGACAGGCTGAGAGAGCCTGGCTTTGCCAGCCTGGAGAAGAGAAACTTCTGGAGAGACCTAATGGAAGCCTTTTAGTACCTGCAGAAGGACTACAAGAAAGCTGGGGATGGTCTTTTTATCCAGGCATGTAGTGATAGGATGAGGGGAAATTGTGTAAAGGTGGTTGATTTAGGTTAAATATTAGGATGAAATTCTTCTGTATGAGGTTGCCTAGGGAAGCTGTGGCTGCCCCCTGCCTGGAAGTGTTCAGTCCAGATTGGATGGGACTGGACCTGGGCTAGTGGGATCACTAAGAGGGAGAGCACAGTTTCCAGAGTTGATTTTTTCTTAAACTGTTTCATACTGCCAGGAATTGCTTCAGAAAACACCTAATTTTCTGGGGTTTCCTCAACTACATTAGAGAACTGAATATACTTGGAGTCTGCTTCATACCAGATGGAAGACTAGTTTTTACCAGTTACCTTAATTGAGTAAATAGATTTACAGAACAATTGCCTACTTTTCACTTGCAGCACTTTGAGGCTTACACCGATTGAAAAAAATATTTCTCTGTACAAAATAGGGTCTTGGAGTAGTGCAGAAATTATTTTATGAGCAGAGTGAATTTCTATTCATTATCCTATTTTAACGTCTAGAAATGTGTGATGATCACTTTTCCTTGCCATCACCGTATGTGTGGTGGCAGTAATGACAAAAGAGCCTCCTTCTATGCAGCGGAGAACAGCAGGGCTGAAAAAGAATTAGAGACATGCCTCTATTAAATTACTGAGCCAAGAGAATTCACCCGTTTGCTATATGAGAAAGAATTTGACCCTCATGCCTAAAGCTATGTTATTATAAAAGGACTTTATTAAAAAAAAAAAAAAAAAAAAAAAGTATTTTTCAGCCTGCTTTTTGGAGCTATTAGCTTGACATTCAGAAATTTTATAGATGTTAGGATGCTGTCTAGAAAATGCAGTTTTAAATGGGTTTGCACTAGTATGCCACTGCACATAACTCTCATGCACCTGAAAAATGTATTATGACTGCATCAAGTATCTTGTGTGCCATCTGAGGGACCCTTTCCCATATTTTGTTATGTTCTGCACTTTATTAGAGTAATCTTCATCAAGAACTCTTAATCCTGGCAGCTTTCCTAGTAGAATAAATCTTTTGAGGGTCTGAGTGATCAGTAATGACAAAACCAGCCTTGGTATTAGTATTTCGCTTGATAAATTGCAGAGATCTAGGCTTCACTTACATTTGTCAACAGTGACTTTCCAGTGAAATGCAAGGTATTTGAAAAATTACATCTAATGTTTCAGGCTAAGGGGGAGGTACTTTTTCAGACTGTGAGAGTGTTTCCCTCATGTACCATTAAACCATCTTGGGAGGAAGAATATCAGGGCAGAGGTGGGAGTAGACTCAAGTCTCTAAAGGGAGAATTGAATAGCCACATGCCAAATTATTTAGGTTTTATTCCTATGAACCATGCCATGCAATGATGAAATGTTTTTGTTAATGATACAGTGAGCCACAGAAGCGTTTCTTTTCTTTAAGGCTGCCCTTTCTCATCTGCCATAACTAGGACTGTCTTTCTCATCTCGTTCCTTAACTGTGTGTGTGCTATGGTGGATCCTGTCCATCTTCTGCCACGTCCTTAATATTTTATCTACAGAACATGCAGCTGGTCTCCATTCTCTCTGTCTCTCTTATGTCCCCATCTCTCCTACAGGCAGAGATGCCATTTATATCACAGGCTGCTCAGCCCTGTCTTGCCTCTGCGATTCTGTCCAACCTAAAACTCAGTCTGGGACTCCAACATATTTTAATGTGTCAACTCATGACTTGAAGTAAATCCAGCTTTTAGACTTCCACAAGGTCCTTTCTGTTGCCCCTTCTTTCAGGGAACATTCACGCCACCTGTCACTGCTGCCTATGGGTTAATCACAGGGGTCATCTGAGGATTCTGTTCCAGGATAGGCACTTCCAGGGAGTGATTTTTTCCACTTGTTTGTAGCATTATCTTTTGATTGTTACAATTAGAAGAATTGTGAATGGTGAACACCAACACAAAAACCTTAGTTAACATGGTTGGAGGATGAGATGATATGTGTCAGTTGTCATCTCTGCTGGCTCTTCAGTAGGGACATTAAGCAAAATGTTCTCACTACTAAATGATGATTCTGGTATTCTCTGCATGCAGGATGTATTGCAAGATGCAATGTGGAATTTAGATGGCAGAGTTAGATGGCAAGAGTTCAGATGTAACCTGCACTGATATCACTATTAGATCAAAGGCCCCTGCAGCTCACAGATGTGGGACACTGTGCTAAGAAGGATTTACTTTTAAACCATTTACAAGGTTTTATCTCTGTGATACTTTTTAAAAAATATAATACGTAGAGGTAAAACCAAACCAAACCTGTCCTTGAATAACTGATCCAAATTAACTTCCTTCTGGAAGGTAACTAGATGCATGTATGGAAAGGGGAGCCAGTGGGATGTTCCCCTGGGCTGGACAAGCCCTTTTTCAGTGATCCCAGATTTTGCAGTAGGGTAAGGTGTGTCTGCTCCACATCTCATCTGACTATGCAAATTGTCCCCCAGATTTTGGCTCTCACCTACATTGTGTTTCAGAAATTACTGCATCAGGATAAGTCCAGCTCCTCTATATCTTTTGTCTTGTTAAAATACCATCTCTAAGGGAGTGCAAGCATTGCCCAGATTTGTGGTAATTATTGCCGTGTGATCCAAGTAGGGTACAATGTAAAAAAGCTAATGTGTGTATTTCATAGATTATTTCTGAGAGTGACAGAATTTCAACAAATTTGGAGATATTTACAAGTGATAAATTATACTGAATCCTGACATATTTAGTCTAGATAACCTACCAGTAAAAAAATTAGCTTAATATTCAATTTCCATTGGAAGAAACCCACTGTTCTTCAGCTACAACCAAACATATAAAGTTCCAGAGGTAAGGTTAAAAAGGCCCACAAAGAGAGCTGTTGACTGGTGAGTGAGGACAAACCGGTCAAAAAAGGAAAGTGGAGTCATCTGAGGGAATGGAACTATGTGCTGAGTTACAGGAAAATCTTTGTTTCCAACTCTAGGTCCTTCTTCAGTTATCAGCAATGATGATGATTCAGCCAGTCCTCTCCACCACATCTCTAATGGCAGTAACACTCCATCTTCTTCTGAGGGGGGTCCTGACGCAGTCATCATTGGGATGACAAAGATTCCTGTCATTGAAAATCCCCAGTATTTTGGAATTACCAACAATCAGCTCAAGACAGACACCTGTAAGTACAAATACAACTCTATGTGTTTCAATCATTCATTTTACCTGTGCAAGTGCTGAGGCTCCTTGACAGAATTAGCAGAACAAAATGCTCTAAATTCCTGGGAATGGATGGGTGGGTTAAAAGGTATGGAATTTGTCAGAGGTATGTGGGATGAACTGCTTTACATCTGTCAAAGCCAAATTCAGCCCTTGTGATGAGTCAATGAAGTCAGCAGTGTTATGCTCAAAGCCTGATCCATATTCCATCAAAGTCACTGGTAGCCTTTCCATTGATTTCAGTGGTCTTTGGCCAGTTCTATGCACTGAATGTGTCCTTGAGAGAAAAGAAATCCTAGAAGCAGAAGTCACTAATGTTAGTATACATGCTGCTTTTAAATCAATCATAGGTTTGATTGGCAATGAACATAACCTAACTTTGAAATCTGAGTATTGTAAAATTATAACAATGATAAGTTTAAAACTTAAAATTTTAAAATTGCATTCTATAGTTCAAGCTCTACAGCCAGAAACGACGTAGAGTATTTAAAAGTAGCACAGAAGATTGCGTGGCTGGCAATAAATGTTACATGCATATTCTTTCATGTTCAGTGAGAAGCAGGTGAATGTGAAAAAATGTGAAGAGTTAAACATAATCAACTCAGTAGTTAAAGAGTACCTCTGACTTCAGGTGCTACTCCTCAAACCTAGTAACAGTTTTAGATTTGGACACATGAAATGTTGATTTTTGAAACAGTGATTAGCATTGCAGGAGGTTACTGAAAAAAATCCTAAAGGATATTATGATTAACAGTAACTGCATTGCTTACAATTTTCCATCAGTACATAAAGGTCTTGAAGTGTTTAAGTGCTTCAGAGAATGTTGCTCCTGCCTCTTTTCATTTCCTCTATTTTGTGTGTGTGTGTGTGTGTGTGTGTACGAATGTACCGGTATTTCTAAAGTGTTACTGGAAGTCAGAATTGTTAATTTTGTTCATCTGGAAAGTCACTTGAGATACCCAGTATAGGGGATGAGCACTGGGCTTGCAACTCAGGGACGCAACATCCTATCAGTATCCTAGCCTCAACTTCATAGCACAAACTCTGGTCCAGGGGCTTACTGCCAAAGAAAATTTTGCCTACAACTTTGCAAAGCTTAAGTGCCATAATAGGAATCTTTCCTGACCTATGCATGAGGGCATGTATGCATATGTGTGTACCTGGCTTCTAAGGATGCAATGACTGATGCTGAACTACCTAAGTCTCTTGTAAATATTAATGTTCATCTATATCTAGATTGTTGCACTAAGCGCAATCCACAGAAGCATGTCCCCGCAGTGCAAGAGAAGGTCTTTTTCTGCCTTTCTATTGTACATCCCTGGTGTTTGCTATTAATCATAGTTTTTTTCTGTGGCACTATTTTGTTATTAGAAATGCCCCAATATCTCTTCTACCAGAAGATATTTGAATAATCCAGCCTAGGATATGCAATGGGATGTGTAAGGTAATAACTGAATTGCTGATACTTGATCAGCACAAGGAAAATTTTATATGGATGCATTCTGATTAGAACATTAATTCCTGTGAAGAACAAGAGGCACTAGGGAATCAGAAATAGGCAGTGTGCCCTCTAGAGCACTCTAATGTTTTAGAAAAGGCCATACTTGTAAATATGAGGCTACATTACCTTTGTTCCCAGATGCCTTAGACAACATTATAATTGTTTAAGTAAACATAAGTGACCACAGAATGATTAACTTGCTGTGTTAATGTTCAAACAACATGCATGATGTTCTGTGGAAAAACCCAAACTCTACCAAAACACAGAATTCTCTCACATCTACTAAACTGCACATTAAGTACAGATACATAAATCACTGCTAACTAGTGCTAAGTAGATCCTAATCCTAAAACTATGTAAGTCTGTGTTTGGTTTGTGTGCTGCAGTGAAAACCAGTTGGTGTCAGGGAAATTAATCACAGTAAGTGAAGTTCCAATTGTTAATAAATTCCTGTAGAATACTGCTCAAGACTTTGCTGCAATGATCTAGAGAGGCTTGTGGGTCTGATGTTCTGTATTCTGCCACATTGCCATGGTGGTTCCAGTCTTTGTGGTTTTATTGCATTAGCAAAGAGAATTAGGTACACTGTGGCAGTGTATAAACCAAAGCAGACTTCTCCTACTACATTGCATTTGTTCAAAAAAACTGTAATTAAAATTGTCATGGACAAAATTGGTCTTTCCATAAGTAATTTCACATATGCTCTCTTTCTGTCTCTCTCACTCACTTATTATTACAGAGTTGCCCTTGCCCTTTCTTAACCTGCCAACCTCCTCCTAATGTGTATATCTGGTACTTATAAACTTTTAAGCTAAGCAGCTCTCATACTTTTTTCCTGATTACAATAATGGCAGCTCCAGATGTCACCTGGTTTCTCATCTCCAGAAGAATAATTAATATTTATATTTATTTCCTGTCTGTTATAATTTCCATCGGCTTCTATCAATAACCACAACAATCAGTGACAGTCATGCCGGAAGATTCTTATGTATTGAGTACATGTTGGTTTGTGGAAGGAGGCTGGATTTTGAGATGCATGAAACTGTACACAGATAGTAATACAGTTTTCACAGAAGCTGAAGTATATCTGATGTGAGTCAAAAGTGGAGTGTTACCTACTTAAGCTGTATTTTGACTGATCTACAGATGATCATTTCTGAACAAAGTGTGCCAAAGCCCATAGAAATGTATGTATTTTAAAGAAAATTGAAAAGTTGATTGCAATCAATTTAGTTTGAAATTCCATCAAGGTATCAGTAAACTGGTACATTCTCTACTGAATAACTAAATCCCAAGGAGCATCTAAGGACTCAATCTCATACCACTTTCCTTGTATTCAGAGACAGCTTTCAACGTGGGAAAAATAAACTAAAGACTAAAGACTCATTAATTTTTAGGGGTCAGTTTCCAGTTATCGCTCAGAAGGACAGATTTCTGTGCCAGGTTTCAGCACAAATGTTCAACTGTATCTTTAACTGACAAAACAGCAGAAAATCACTCTTCATTTTCTGGCTGGGGTTGGCTATTATTTCTGACTCCAGCTGCTTATCACTTTAGTTGCCCATTTTCCTTGCCAGCAAGTCCACTGATGCTTCATTATCACTTGACTGTCTGATACTCTATCCCAATACTTCTGGCTTTTCTTTCCCCTGCCATATACTGCTGGCTGGTGAACTCATCTGCTACTCCAGTATCTTCAGCATTTACATCTTACAAGTCTAGAGTCTGTGGTGCACAAGAATTTTTCATGGATATTTTTCACTAATTTCACTAATTTTTAATACATACCAGACTTCTTGTTCTCTACACAGAAACTAAAGTTGCTAAAGTTGCCAAACAGGCCTGTGGAAACAGGAAAGAAGAAACAAAGCGATTTTCCCCATGAATGGCTATGGACTTTCTTCATTCATAATTTAGTTTGCAGCCCAGGGCTTGGAAGATATCAACTTATTACTTTTACATTTCCATTATTAATGGTGGAAATGCAACCAGTAAGTAATATTGCTGTGTTGGTGTTAATGTGAAAAGCAAAATCTGAGGAAATGGAATGCATAAAACTTCACAGAAGTGCTCAGGTTGAGACTCTCAGGCCAGAACTTGCAGGTGTTTTTGCCAATAGGATTATGCTCTGACTCTCACTGTGGTAATCCACATCCCACAAAATCACCATGGTTGTTTCGGTGCAACTGAAAGGAATGATAGGGCCTTTCATGGAAGGTTTGTAAGCTCCAGGTTTCAGGGCCCCCAGGGCAGATAAATAGCAGCTTCCCTGACATCAATTTGCACTTTCCAGCTAATCAGAAGTAACCACTGACTGGATGTCACTCCTAAAACATATTATCAGTGGTGGAAAATAACCTGCTGGGCAGGCTTTTTGATTATCTGGGGTATGGTTTAGTGGAAAGAAGTTTTCAGTGTCTGGCCGTACTTCCAGTCATTGTGTATCAGATGATGTGGTGTGGATTGTAGCTTTCCGATGGGAAATTTGGGGATATTCATGAGATAATCTTATTATTTCATCTATATTTCTGCAGTTTGGGATTGTGTTCCTCTAAGTACAGAAGTATGGATGACCAGTTTAGGTAGCAATTACTGTGCTTTCAGTTTGCTTGTGTTAGGGAAAGTCTACAGCTGAATACAAGTAAAAATAATCATTGTTCATTAATTTTGATTTTTTTTTGCTGTTCTGAAAAAATGTTTATTTTGTTCTGAAAAAATGAATTTACAGTCCATAGCTTCAGTTCTATAGTGATACTTTTAGCTGCATGTGTGATGCTAATTTTATGGGTAGAAGTTTTTAGAGCAAACCTTTTCTGTCCCATTTTTAACACTGAAATTTTCAGTTAATGCTGAGGATTTTACATTTACATTTTAGGGATTGTCACACCATTTAGTTAAAGGGAATCTCAGCCTTTTTCTGACTTTCCCTGTTCCTTAACTATAGATTTCTTTTTAACAGATACATAGCTAAAACTGTTAGGCAGTTATGTTGAAGAAATGCTCTGCTTTAGTATACCACCTTCCTGAATGACTTCTAAGGAAGAAAAGAAATAGGGGTATTATTCTGGTAGTACAAAAGATGCAGGCAAAGAAGAAAATTCACCGAGAGAGCCTCTGTGCTGCAGAGATCTGCCAGGTGTGTGACAAAGAGCAGTTTTATTCAGTGTTCATCCTGCATACACAGTGTCCTCTAGAAAACAGGAGTGTGCACTGAGCAGACTGCTTGCAGTGGACAATCTCCATTTTACTTTTATTTCCCACAAACACATTATGGCATGTTCCAGGTTGCATCTGTCACCACTCTCCAAGGTTTTCAAGAATAGGGGTGAGTTTTTGACACATGTTACATGGTAAAAAATCAACTGAGTAGGTCCCTGTACACAGAAGTGTCTAGTGAGAGAAATACTCATCAGCTTTTACATGTCTTTTGAAAAGCTTTTGTATCCAGTGACCATAAAAGAATGACTGCTGTAGTGTTTTCTTACCAACTAAACCCTAAGCCTGGGGATTTTCCATCAACTCCTGAAGTTTACAGAGATGAAAAATTCTAATCTCATTTTCCTATAAAAACACCATGATCTCAACATCCGGAGCACAGGGAAGCAAGATTGATCTATCTTAGTGAAATCCATACTGAGAGGAAAAACTTTGGTGTCCAAGCTGCCAGTCTTCATATCCATTGGTAGCTGGGATTCAGAAGCTGAGAGTCTTAATTGAGGCCCTCACTTCAGGATCTTCAGATGCTGAAAACAAAATATCTCTAGATGCTGAAAGTCAAACATGAGTGAGGTTGAGATTACAAGGTGGGATATGTGTGTTATCTTTGGAACAGACTGCCCAAGGAGGTGGTAGAGTCACCATCCCTGAAGGTATTAAAAAAACCCATGTAGATGTGGCACTTCAAGACATGCGGTAGTGGGCATGGTGTTTTTTCTGTGCTGATGGTTGAATTCAGTGGTCTTACAGATCTTTCCCAATTGTGAGCAATCTGTGATTTTGTGAATAGCTGCATTTAACTTCTGTTAAAGGGGTGAGAGATTTCTCTCCTGGACTACAGCATATAGAGTTTCAGATATTTTTTCTGGTAATGTGGTAACATAGTTCCTTTTCCCAATGCTTAAAGTGTATCAGGGAATACATAAATTAATTAGAAATTACGTTTTTAAACTCCTGCTTCTCTTAACTCTGCAACTCAGCAATCAGATGGAAGAAATTCTCCTGAGGTCAGAAGCCTTCAAATTGAAAGTCATGGGTTTCTACCTCCTTAAATATTCAGAACTGGAAAGAAAGGAATAATTTCCATATAGCATAGAGGTGAACCTATAGAATCACTTTTGCCCCTAGAAGTTACTTGTGTTACAAAGTTGATCTGTCTATGAAGTCCATTTGTATCTGATAAAACAGGCAAGAAAATCATGCTCTCAGCAAAATACTTACATTTCATCACACTGAGTATTGTTTTGTGACCTGAATTGTTCATCAAACTATTTGCTTGGAAATAAAACTGCAAGTAAGAAAAGCTAAGACTCTGAATTGTAATTTGAGAATAGCATGAGTCATTTATCTCCTGGAAATAGAGCACTTGAAACATACTTCTGGCTAAATAGTGGATGTTAAAAGAAGAGAGACTACAAGGCAGGACAGAATGAAACATGCATTCTCAGGAAAATGTCCAGTGTCAATATTCAATATTCTTGTACCTTGTGTAAATTTTCCAGGTTACCTTCCAATAAGCGTGCTGGTCAGCAGAACACTGAAATGTACTGTCAACATGAGGTCCAACCATGGGCTTCGTGTGATGTGCCCATTAAGGACTTTATGAATGATAAAGTGAAATTAAACAAATGCACAAGCATTCTTTGTGATTAGGTTATTAGTCAAGATTAAAAAAATAAAAACCAACAAAAACCCATGATGCTTTTATAATAGGTGTAACCTCAGTACATTGCTACATTCAGATTGCCATTTGACAATACATCTATTTTGGAAATACTTACATTATTTCAGCACCAAAATATGTAGCTAAATCACTAATACCTAAATTATAAATAGCACCATTTATCTTGTAATTATTATATTGTGTCTTTCGGAATCTTTGCTGCATGCTGAATTCTATGGATGATGCTCTTATATGCAGTCACCTGCATATTATGTAAAAGCATAATAGGAAAAAAACATGGTGAAGATTAAATGGCTAGTACTTACATTTATGCTGACTGGGGAAAAAAAGAAATCCATCATGAAAACTTCCTTATTGTGATGCTAAGCACAGGAGGACAGGAGGTGGTAGCTGGGTAGGGGTTGGTCTCTTCTCCCAATTAACAAGTGAGAGAACTAGAGGAAATGGCCTCAAGTTGTGCCAGGACAAGTTTTGATTGGATATTAGGAAAGATTTCTTCAGCAAACTGGGTTAAATCACCATCCCTGCAGGTATTTAAAAGACATGTACATGTGGTTGCTTAGGGGCACAGTTTAGCTGTGGGCTTGTCAGTGTGTCCTGGTTTGGGCTAGGGTATAATCAATTTTCTTTCTTGTAATTTTACTTTCAGCTAAATCTTCTAAGTAGCTGCACTTGCTGAAATTAACAGCAAGTTTCTCAGTCAGTGTCTGCTTCTAGGACTGGTAACACTCAATGTTTATAGTTACAGCTAGAGAATGGTATGCAGAACCAAGGCCACTGCTCTGTTCTAAAAAACACCTTATGCTCTGGAATGAGGGGTCACATATTCAACTCTTTTTTAGGGAGGAGGGGAGCTCAAAGGTGACCAAAATTGACCACACAGAGTATTCCGTCCTACAAACGTCTTACTCGGTATAAATTTGAGGGATCTTGAGGGTCAAGTTCTTTTTCTTCGCCCGTGGTTGGCATCCTGAGAGGATCCCACCCATTCATCTGCCTTTGCTCCTGATCCATGCCCTCTTAAACCTGTGTTCCTGCCTCCAGCTCCCAACTGCTGCTGCCTCCAGGAGCCCAGCCTAGGACTTTTCCAGGGCTGCCTTGGTGGTGATGTGAGTGTTACTGGGGGAAGTGGGGGAGGAACATGGTATTGCTTTTGTGTATATTTTTATATGTTTAATAATTTTTTTTCTTCATCAGTACTGTTTCCCTAAAGCTGTGTAATTTAGTTTCCAATCCATCAGTCTTTCTCCCTTTTTCCCTCTCCTTTCTCTATCAGGGAGTGGAGGAGGATTAATAGAGAGCGTCTGTCATTCAGTTAATTACCCAGCGCTAAACTGTGACACAGTGCTAGGTTAACAGTAGGACCTGAAAACCTTAAAGCTCATTTACAACACAAAAAATTCTATGATCCTATGATTCTTATCTCCCAAGCCTTTTTTATTTGTTTTGTAGTTTATGCAGCTTCTGTCTTGAGAAAACGCGTCCAGCAAAAATGCCACTGAGGTTTGTAAGGTCCAAGTATGTTTGGTTTGGTTTTGAGAGGTTTCTGCTGGGGAGCTCCTTGTTTCAGGTTTAGTTGCATATGTGTTTTGGACATAGGACAGGCCAGCAGCCAGTGGAACTTTACAGCAGTTTAAAATATTGTCATAGATAAAAGTAACACTGTTGGCAATATCCTAAAATATTCTGTCATATTCCTAAAATAATTTTTTCAACATTAACTTGTTAATTAAACTTCTCAATAGGCTTCTCATTTTCCACAACAATACTTTTGGAAAAATAAGAAGGCTGTGCTTTTTGTCACTGAAGAGTGTTTAAATAACGTATGCATTTCAATGCTGTATAATGAAAACCTGAGCTTAGCATTTTTTTATCATTTAGAAAATACAATTATGCAGGTAGACAATACCAGGAACATGCTTCTGTTATTAATTAACATAAATAAAACCCCAACTGCCAAAACATATCTTTATGACTGGTTTTTAGAACTGTCCCTTTCTTAGTTGCCATTAAGGTAGTTTTGTTATGGTTTGTCCAACTGAAGCAAAAGTGCCTTTCAGTACCAGCTGCTCACTCTGCCAAAAGTGCCAAAAGGAGTTCAGCTTATTGAGTTTATGATTGTGGGGTGCAAGAGAAGACAGGCAGCCCCTGAGCTCAGCAGTTCCTGGGCTGTGAGGGTTGTTACGAATTTCTCAGCCTGTGGTTGAGCAGGACATTCCACAGAGAATGCGTTATCACTCTTCAAAGGCTAGTATATGGTTTAAGTCATGAGGCATACATCTAGAGATGAGGTGAACATTTTCTTGGTATTAGTTCTAGCCCATCAATACCTGAAAATTGAAGACTATTATTTGCAAATTGCAGGAGAATCACTGTTAGTGAAGTATAAAACCCCTATAAGAGAAAAAAGTGCCACATAACCAAAGTCAGTACCCTGAAATGAAGTCTGAAATTGTTAAAGTTCTGTTGATGAAAAGTTATGCAGTACCTCTGGCTAGCAACTTGCTCAGTAGCTTTTGGGGGCAATTGAACATTGAAATAGAAAACATATTGTATAGGGATATTTGCATTTAGAAAAAATATGTGGTGTATGCATACCAATTTTGCCTGTTTCTTTAAGTTTCAGCATATCTTTGTATAACTAATAATCTCTCCAGGGATATTTTTTTTTTTAATTCCTGTGTTTGAGTAATCTAAATTCCATTCTCAGATGTGAGCTACACACATGAAAGGAGAATCTCAAAAGCATTCATGTGCCAAATCAATGACTAACTGGTTTTCTAAAAAGTCCCTGAACAGCTTGGAAGTGTAAAGTCTGGTCAGTTGAAAACAGAGTGTTAGTCAGTTTAATACTTTGGACAATTCCAGTAAATCATTGCTTCCTCTTTAGCTACCTTTAGCTACCTAGCCTTTAAACACTGTTTGCTGGAAACTGTTGAAAGTCAGTAACTGTGCAGATCATGGGTGCAGAAAAGGGCTTTCAGTCTCCAAGAGAATCCCTTGAACAGTACTGGGTTGTACTGGTGTGTCAAAGTCAGAGTTAAGGACACCAGAAGCAATGCTGTCTTCACAGAGGCATTTCATTCCCCTTTTCTCCCTTCCTACCTTGTGCTTCCCACAGCACTAGAAAGAAAAAAAAAAAAGGAAAACGAGAATGAGGTGGTTGGCTATATCATGTGGTTATTTATTATAAAGATTGGACAGTGAGAAGCCAAATTTAACTTCAGACAATGTCCAATTTACATAGTTATGAAGGAAATACAGATTTCACAGTTTTCAAGTGTCTTTATGACAACTTCTTGAGCTACAGTTTCAGTCAGAAACTTTCTGAAC
Source organism: Calypte anna (assembly GCF_003957555.1). Lineage (NCBI taxonomy): Eukaryota > Metazoa > Chordata > Aves > Apodiformes > Trochilidae > Calypte > Calypte anna. The sequence continues at coordinate 34,652,037 of NC_044274.1, read as the reverse complement.
TGAAGCCCACACATTTCCTGTCATTTCTGAGTACTGCTTTGGATTTGTTTAGATTTGGTTTCTTACTAAGGTCTTTCAAGGGCCTACTCTCATTTTTCTTGGTGCCCACAATTTGGAAGGCCTGTGGTTGCCTTAGCAAAAAAGGAAATAGCTGAAAACAATACCCATCAAGGGGAGCATGTCCCACACAAAGCAAGGAGGAATACAAAAGGAAAGAACAAATGGAAAAGAAATAAAAGAACCCCAGTTTTAGCCTTTGGCAGAGAACAATACATGACTAATTTTCTCCAACTACTTGTGCAGGAGAACATGATTTGTCTTGTCCTTGTTTTCTTCTCATCAATAGACAAGCAATTGTTTGCAGTGCTTGAAGTCTCCACTCAAGCGTCTGAGACTGGGATAGCAATGGAATTGCCTCCAGACAGAAGTGCATTGGCCAGCACTGTGTGGGAAAGCTTTAAAAGTTTCTTCTTGGCTGTTAAGGAGCAGGCCAAAGTTTATTCTTCATCCTCTGATTTAGAAATGGAAGTAACCTGTTACACACAATTGTTCTTTGCAGGGCTGTTCCTGTTGTCATGTGCTTGTGATGCTGTGGTTTGTGTAGGCAATTTACGCAACAGAGACTGCACAAAATTTCTGTATCATCAGATGAGAGTAAAGTGAATTGTATTGTCACTATTCATCAATGCTATTGCAGTCACTGATGATGGTAAATTCTCACCTCATTTTGCATACTCTATCTGTTCGGTTTGGGAATGGACAACTTTCTACAGTGGATCACAGTAGTAACTTTTTTGGTACCTAAAAATGGCTGGTACTGTGACTATTAGAAACCCTTCATCAGCTAAGTATCTAATAAACTTTAAGGAGTCTATTTCTTCCAGGTCTTCCAACACATAGAGATTGTTACGTTCTGTGACATAAAGATTTATGTTATTTTAGAAGTACTAGCCCTAGAATTATAGTATCAAAGAATAGTTTGGGTTGGAAGTGATCTTAAAAATCATAGTTCCAACCCTCTTGTCATGGGAAGGGACACCTCCCCGTAGACCAGGTTGTTCAAAACCTCATCCAGTCTGGCCTTGAACACTTCCAGGTTGGGGGCCTCCATAACTTCACTGGGCCTATGTCTTACCCTAATAAACCAGCAGATATTCCCTGTACAGTAGTTAGGAGCTTCCCTGACATAAACATCATCAACATAGTTATATCCTCCTGTGGCTGAAACCCTCAGGACCAAGAGAGCAGAGGAGAAGAAGGATTAGAAGCTGTGAAAAGGTCAAAGATTCAAAGTTCACTGGCACCCTCATCCATCGCACCACAGAACTGGCACTTACCTGTCCTGGCAAGTAATTACATGAAATAGTGTTAGCATCATCAAAGCTACACTAGTGTCCTGTACCCAGTGAAATGACCCAGGTGAGCCTCTGGTACTGCTTTGAGGGCACTGAACTGCTACTGCAGTCACATCATGCCTGGAGAAGGGACTGCTACCGACCTCTCTGTAGCAGGGGGAGGGCAGAGGCAAGTTTACTGTCCCTCAGCTCCTGCAGCCCATCGCTGACTACATGTGTAAACTGCCCTTGACTTCAAGTGTCATCAGTTCTCTGGCTACCACTGAGGAGGCTGGACCTCTTCAGCTGCCACAGCTGTCCTCAGCAGGCATTAGATATGAAGCCCAAAAGCTCTCTACTCAATTCAAACTTCTGGGAAGAGTCCTTTTCAGTCTTGTGCCTAATTTTGAGGGACATCAAGTGCATATTTTCTGTGAGGTTTGGTTTCAGACACAGTAAGTCACGGTTCTCATCCTGAAGATGTGGTATAAGAGCACAGACTAAAGCGTCAAGTTCAAACAGTACTTCTTGGAGAATGTATTTCCTTTTTGACTCAGCTTTTGCTTCTTGAGAGTAAAGCACAAACCTTTTCATAACATCATAAAATGGTTTGGGTTGGAAGGAACACTAAAGATCATCTAGTTCCAACCCCCCTGCATGAGCAGGGACATCTTCCACTAGATTAGGTTGCTCCAGGTCTTGTTCAATGTGGCCTTGAACTGCTCCAGAGTGGGGGAAGCCACAGCTTCCCTGTGCAACCTGGTCCAATGTCTCAGCACCCTCACAGTAAAGAAGTTTTTCCCTAATGTCTAACCTAAATCTCCCCTCTTCAAGTTTTAAACCATTGCCCCATGTCCCCTTGCTACACACCCATGTAAAAAGAACTACCCCAGCTTTCTTGTAGCCCCTCTTCAGATGTTGGAAAGTTGCTATAAGGTCACCTTGGAGCCTCCTTTTCTCCAGGCTGAACAACCCCAACTTCCTCAGCCTGTCTTCATGGGGGAGATCCTCCAGCCCTCTGATCATCTTGGTGTCTCTCCTCTGGACACGCTCAGGAAGCAATATGTCCTTCTTATGTTGGGGCTTCAGAAGTGGACACAGTATTCCATGTGGGGTCTAACCAGAACATAGTATAGGGGGAGAGTAACCTCCCTTGACCAGCTGTATATGCTTCTTTTGATGCAGCCCAGGACATGATTTGCTTTCTGGGCTGCAATCACATATTTACAGCACATGTTAAGCTTCTGGAGTACCACCCCTGAAGTCCTTTTCCTCAGGGCTGCCCTCAATCCCTTCTCCTTCCTACCTGTATTCATGCACATGGGATTGCCTTGACCCAGGTGCAGAACCTTGCACTTGGCCTTGTTGAACTTCATGCAGTTTGAACAAGCCCACTTCTCAAGCCTGTCAGAGTCCCTGGATGACATGCCTTCTCTCTAGAGTGTTGACTTCACCACTCAGTTTGGTGTCATCAGCAAACCTAACAAGGGTGCATTTGATTCTACTGTCCATGTCACCAACAAAGATGTTAAACAGCACTTGTCTGAGTACTGACCCTTGAGGAACATCACTCATAGAATCATAGAATCATAGAATCATAGAATCCTAGGGGTTAGAAGGGACCTCGAAAGATCATCTAGTCCAACCCCCCCATGCCAGAGCAGGGCCACCTAGACTACATCGTGCAGGAACGTGTCCAAGCGGGTTTTGAATGTCTCCAGTGAAGGAGACTCCATGACCCCCCTGGGCAGCCTGTTCCAGGGCTCTGTCACCCTTACAGTAAAAAAATTTTTTCGAATATTCAACTTGAACCTCCTGTGCTCCAATTTACACCCATTACCCCTTGTCCTATCACTGGTCACTACTGAGAAGAGCCTAACTCCATCTCCCTGACACTCACTCCTTACATATTTGAAAACATTGATGAGGTCACCCCTCAGTCTCCTTTTCTCCAAACTAAAGAGACCCAGCTCCCTCAGCCTTTCCTCATAAGGGAGATGTTCCACTCCCTTAATCATCTTAGTAGCTCTGCGCTGGACTCTTTCAAGCACTTCCCTGTCCTTCTTGAACTGAGGGGCCCAGAACTGGACACAATACTCCAGGTGCAGCCTCACCAATGCAGAATAGAGGGGGAGGAGAACCTCTCTTGACCTACTAACCACACCCTTTCTAATGCACCCCAGGATGCCATTGGCCTTCTTGGCCACAAGGGCACATTGCTGGCTCATGGTCATCCTCTTGTCTACCAGGACCCCCAGGTCTCTTTCACCTACACTGCTCTCCAGCAGGTCAGCCCCCAACCTATACTGGGACATTGTGTTGTTCTTCCCCAAATGCAAAACTCTACACTTCCCCTTGTTGAACTTCATCATGTTTCTCTCTGCCCAACTCTCCAGCCTGTCTAAGTCTCTCTGAATGGCAGCACGGCCTTCCGGTGTGTCAGCCACTCCTCCCAGCTTAGTGTCATCAGCAAACTTGCTGAGGGTACACTCTATACCCTCATCCAAGTCGTTGATGAAGATATTGAACAACACCGGTCCCAGTACCGACCCCTGAGGGACTCCACTAGTCACACACCTCCAACCAGATTCAGCCCCATTGACTACAACTCTCTGACTCCTTCCTTTCAACCAGTTCCTGATCCACCTCACTACCTGATCACCAAACCCATACTTGATCAACTTATCTACAAGGATGCTGTGAGAGACGGTGTCAAATGCTTTACTGAAATCAAGATAAACCACATCTACCGCTCTTCCATCATCTATCCACCTAGTAATTTCCTCATAGAAGGCTATGAGGTTAGTCAAACATGATTTACCCTTGATAAAACCATGCTGACTGCTCTTGATGACCCCCATGTCCTTGATATGCCTGGAGATAGTGACAAGAACAAGTTGTTCCATCACCTTTCCAGGGATGGAGGTGAGGCTGACCGGTCTATAGTTACCAGGGTCCTCCTTCTTGCCCTTCTTGTAGACTGGAGTGACATTTGCTATTCTCCAGTCCTCAGGCACCTCTCCTGTTACCCATGACTTACTGAAGATGATGGAGAGTGGCCTAGCAATGACCTCCGCCAGCTCCCTCAGCACCCTTGGATGCATTCCATTTGGACCCATCGACTTATGGATGTCCAGATTACTCAGCTGATCCCTAACCCAATCCTCATCTACTACGTCAAATTCCTTATCTATCTTGACTACTTCTGGGGCTAAATGAATCTGGGGCTCATGTGGAAACCCTGCAGGAGTAAAGACAGAGGCAAAGAAGGCGTTCAGCACCTCTGCCTTCTTTATATCCTCTGTCACCAGGGCTCCCATCTCATCCCTTAGTGGGCCAATATTGCCTCTAGCGTTAGTTTTACTAGCTATGTATTTGAAAAAAGCCCTTTCTATTATCCTTAACCTGACTTGCAAGGTTAAGTTCCAAGGAGGCCTTAGCTTTCCTAATTGCCTCCCTACATCCTCTGACGACAGTCCTGTATTCCTCCCAAGGAATACATATCTCCAGTTGGACACTGAGCCATTGATCACAACTCTTTGGACATGACCATCCAGCCAGCTCCTATCCATATGAGTGATCAATCCATCAAATCAATTTTGTTCCATTTTAGAGATAGGAATGTCATGTGGGACAGTGAATGTTTTGCACAAGTCCTTTTGCTCTCCATGAAAATGCAGTGAATCCTTCTGATAGTTCATCTGAATTCAGCTCTTTGCAGCAAACTTTATTTTACCAGAAAGTGACTATTTCCCAAGTTCTTGAAGGCTTTGCACTATGCATTCTGGTGCAGCACATTTCCTTTCTGGAATTGGTTTCACACATTTATGAAATGTGTGAAATGTATTTCATTTCATTTATGTAGTGCAATGCTGTATTGCTCTACAAGGTTACAAATTTTTGCCTCCTTTAATGGCAACATTTTAGAGAACCCTGAAGTTGTATTGCACTAGGGAATAAAGACAGTGCAAAATAAAGTCTATCTTCAACAAATGAGGAAGAAGAGAGAATTTTCCACTTCTCTTTACAGTAATGGCTTTCCCCTAGAGGCCCAATTCATAATTGATTTCACATCTTAATCAATGTGAGTATTATCAGCCTGTGTATCTTGAACTCAGCCTCAACATCTGGAACAGGACAATGGTAAATGGAAGCATTAAATAAACTGGAAATAGTTTATCTTGGACTGGTAAATTTTCTTGACTGCAGGATAGGATGGTTTCAAGATAGAACAAAATACATAGGTGGTTATTGCTCCCACAGCTTTGCCACATTAACTTTGCAGCTTGCGATTGTTGACAGAATATGTATGCAAAAACATGTAGAGCAATTTCTGTGGGAAAAGCAGAGAAAAGCATCGTATGCTTTTCTTAATAATGGAGAGAAAGCATACAAAGAAATTTTTGAATTGTATTTGTTTTGGTCTAGTCTTGGGGTGGACTCACTGCCTGAATGTGCAGAATTTATTTTTGATTGTATATAAAAAGCTGTGCCCACCCACAGTGAATTCTTGGCCTCACTAGGCTATTCATCCCATTCAAATGTCCATAAAATCTTTTAAGAAATATTTTGTTATGCTTTCTCTGACCTTTCTCTGTGGGTATACTGTGTATAAGTATACAAGTTAAAATCCACTGTATTTGTTAGCTAAAGCATCTCAAGAGCTGTCTTACTGAAACTTTGATTCTTCCACAGCTGCAGTCCAAGGCTGTGCTGTTAGATATCTAAATGGCTGAGAGACAAGTGTCTGCCCTATGATAAAAGAAATACAGCAGCAGACTGCAGAAAAAGTTGTCATAATAGTCCCCTGAATTTCTCTCCTCTTACAGAGGGAGATTTTAGGTATATGCCTCAGAAAGACAAGCAGAATTCATGGAACTGCTAAGAACAAAGCTTCAGCAGAGACATATCTCAATGCCATGAGTTTTGATTACTAAGAAAGAAAAGGGACATTATTTAAATGGAAATCCAGCGTAAAGAAAGACATCCATCCTGAGTTTAAATCTTTCCTTGATGTCCTTCTTATAATAAGAGAAAGAAATACTAATTTGCAGACTCAGGTATAAACTCCCTGTGCTCACAAGCTGCCTATCATTCCTGTGCTCCTTTCTACTGGCAGATCCTTAGAAAATGTGGCAGCACTCAACTTGGAGTATTGCACAGCATGATAACTCTTTGGGTGATCAGGCTAAGGGAGCTATATGTCAAAATCTACTTGAAGATATGCAAGTCAAAACCAGAAAAGGCTGTTCTCTGTGTATCTCAGATTCTGTGATGAAACAGTGTTATCTAGCCTTACCTGTGACAAATCTTGTTGTCACTGATAAGAGTGCATTTGTAATTAGCTTTTGGGTTGTTGCTTTTAAGTAAACTAAGGAGCCATTTAGTACTATGCAAGGTAAGCATTTCTGCATCCTAAGGTGCTTTGGTTACTGAGATTCTTATGTGTTAAGTTGTGGAAGCTGTAGAATGAAATAAAACCTCACTTTTGGGCATTTAACACTTAGTCAAAGCACTAGAAGCACTAAGAAGGTGATATTTTGATTCACAGGAGACAAACCTTCTCCCCTCTTCTTCAGCACAATGAAAGGTGGTGGAGCAAAGCATTAGGGAAAAATTGCATAAAGATTTATGAAATGCACACTGTACCCATGAGTGCAAAAATATGAAGTATCTGAATATATTCAGTCTCTGAGGTTGGGGTTGTCTCATAAAGTCAGTGCAGATTCTCCAACATTTTGTTTTTTAGCTTTAACAGGCATCTGCTCTGCTCTGTGAGGCCATAGTTCACTGTATATCCTCAGGCTTTGCTACAGGAATTACCTAGTGTGTTGCAAACATGGAGAAAACATTCTTACATCTAGGTATTGTTTAAGCCAGCACACGTACTGTTGAAAGTGCCACTGTTCTACACATAGCACCATAAATAAAAACTCAGAGACAAAATTACTAATAAAACTCATTAGAGGAGACAAAACCAAACACCACAAAGATGAAGCAGATGGATCATGCTCAGACAATAGGTACACTGCAGGGAAAACGCAAAAGTCTGGCAATAGCCAGAGAGGTCTCCTGTAAGAAGAGGACCCTGTGAGGCAGTGATCCTACAAACCTCCCTCTCTCAGACAAAGAGAAGGAAGGAGAGGACAGAGGAAAAAGGAAATTGAAGACAAGAAGGTAGACCTGTTGGTCCTTTAATCCAATTAAGGCAATATTTTGCAGCTGCACTGCTCCAAAGTTCAAGCAATTAAAGTCACTACCTAGGTTTTGCCCCCCCTCAGAGCTTAACTTCAGAATTTGGATTCAGAGAGCAAAAGGATTTGGGCAAGTAAATTTTGCTTTTAATACATTAACTGACTTGTTAAAAGCAGCTGTGTCTGATTAAGGATCTTTTTAATTGCTTTCCACTAGGCTTATAGGGTCACTGAGCTGTCTCATTCATTTTACCCTGACACCCAACTAATTGAATATCCAATTTGGGTTGGGAGGGGAATTTTATCCACACTCCTTGAGACCCAGCGAAGAGAACTGGAGGTCGGCATGACATGGCCTTGTTTTGTGGCTTCAACTGTTTTTAAACTTTGCTTTTAAACTGGTGTTTATTGTTTCTCTATATGTCCAGGGGGAAGTGCTTTTGAGTGCTTTTTTGAATTAAAAACATTCTTGTATCTTAGGGATGCGTAGAGTACAAAACAGCTGAAGCACAAAAAGCTCTTCTGGTTCTCCACTTATTTCTGTACCTGTTTATGCTCCACATCTCCAGACCCCAGCTTCTACTTGTGCTGCTGCATGTATGAGGAGAAATTTTATTAGGGTGCTGGGATAAAGGAGATGTAACAGTAGTGCTTATGATTATCAAATGGACAGGATATTTAAGAGTTATTGTGATAACAGTGGTTACTGAAAAGCAGAGGACCCATTCTGTGGATTTTCTTTCTATTAGGAGTATTAATATAACAGCACCAATCTTACTGAAGATGGGATGGCTCATTGTAGTCAAAATGGTTGTAGAACAAAAATACTGCTGAATAGAAAACTTTTGTTCTTCCAAAGGACTAGTACATTGTTGAGTATTTCCAGTAGCATAAGAATTAAATTACAGAATTCTCATTTGATTATTACAATTTTTTTCAATCTGCAAGATTTTCTGGACAACTACTTTTAACTCACAGTATTCAGGTCACACATAAATTTTGTCACATAAATTTTGTCTGAAGTCAGTTGTATTAAAATCCTGGGTTCTCAATAAAACTCTTATAACTTAATAAGAACTTGCTTAAAACTTTGCCATCCTTAAAACTGAGTTTTAACTTCTCTGCATCCTTTGCACTTGCATGTGATTTTTACTGAACAAGTTTCTTTGGAGTCAGATTTGGTATTCTCAGGATCAAAATGAGGATAATGACCAGTGGAGCAGTGTGCTGATGTTTAGGCATTCTGCAAAGGCTTCTGCAGAAGACTGGCATCCTGTTCTTCACCTGGTGATAGCCTTGAAAGAATGGTTCTTAACATAATGCAAAGTGAGAGAGGAAGGCCCTGCTATCTTTAGCATTTTGTGCAACCAGAATAATGCAGCCTTTACTGAATTATTCCATCAGAAGTTCAACTCCTCTCCCTCCAAAATTCCTGGGTAATAGCTGAGATTTTAAATGCACAAAATAAAGATCTTAAAAAATCGTTTTTCTCCTATGGGAGATTTCAGCATTTCAAAATTATTTCTGATTTAAAATCAGAATGTCAGTAAAATCAGAGGGCACTTGATTAAATTCTGTCTCAAATTTCAAATTGGAATGTTGAAATGAAAAAATGTGCATCTTTAGTAAAGTTGAAATAATTTGGTATTTAAAATAATGGGAAAACATTCTGGAGTTATCAATAAAATTATCTTCTATTGTTTTGTGGAAAATAAAAAAAACTTTTTTCCACTTTGGAACATTGAATTTGATTCTTTGTTTCAGGAAAAAGGTAACAGAAAAGCAACATTTTCCTGCTGCTGAATCTTTGAAATTTTATTTTACACCATTAATACTCTTCAGTCAGATTTTTCTACTGACATTATGCAGAAGTCAGTGCTGTTGGAATACCAATTTTTAATGTCTTGACCTGTGTTCAATTAGTAATTGGCACATTGTCTTTCCTTTCTACACCTGTTCCCACTAATATTCTTGTTGAACATATCTGGGAAGGGGAGGGACTCTAAAAGACAAAAGGGGTTGTATTTAACTACAAATGATAGCCAACAATTCTTGGATCCAATTAATTCTTGGATTAGAGGGTGAAACTCCACTGAAGTCAATGGAGCTTTAAATACTGGCACCAACAGGAGTGCAGTTGCATTGTCTCATCTTGGATGCTCTTCATTCTCATGACAGACATTACTAAAGGAGTCCTTATTCAAGCACTTATGCATTTATTATTTTCAAATTCCATTTCCTCAGAGAGGTCAAAAGCTCTTCTCATCACCATAGGGAGCCCATGAGCATTTTGGCATTCTGGAGTATTGCAGGTATCCAGCTGCATTAAAACACTAACAGCTTTTTTTTAACCATTCTTTTGTTTTGTCATAAATCAAAAGTAGCGGAATCTAATTAATTTTTGATTGGAAAGAAAAACATTCCAGCAGGAAAAATGTCACATTAAATTTGGATTACTTCCAACTAATCCATAACGAAATTCCCCTAGTGCAAAGGCATTTTCTCTGATAGCTTTCTATCACTAGTGCAATGCTATACCATTTTTTATACCTTATTTCTGGAAATGTTGTGGTACTATCTATTCAGAAAATAGATTGCAGATCTTCCCTAAAAGCCAAATGCTTTCTCCTGCTTGGCTGTACAGTAAAGCTGGAGTTTTCCCTCCTTGCCTATGTTGATATTTTCACTTAAGAACAGAGCAAAAAGCAATTTTTTTCTTACTATATTTATGCTTTATTTTAGAGCCACAAGGTCCAAACAAGACCTCTCTGTGAAAAGCACTGTGAGACTCCACAGCTGCAATTAACCCCTGCCTGAAGAGCTTTTGGGCTATAGCCCCACTTCTGTAACCTGCAGCTAGTTGATTGGCCAGTGGGTAGGTTATAGACTTGGGGCTTCATGCACAGAGTGAAAAATGGGGGGAGGATGCTTCATTGTCCTGCCTGTCCTACAAACAGGATTAACCCCAGGGATTAAATCCCTTGCCCCTGCTCACACAGGATATCTGTGGCTGACCTTGAGGTGCAAGCCAGATCTCCTGCGTGGCCCCCTCGGTTCCTGATCCATCCATCCTTCCTCCTTGGTGTCATGTTAGCCTCCAGAGCAGAAACTTCTACCCAAGGAATTTTCCATTGAGTTCTGCTGATGATGAGTTTCTTTCTCACCAATAGGTGGAAACTGACAGCCCGGTTTCTCAGGTGACACAAGGAACGGTTCTGCCATCCCAAATGAGGCAGGAAAAAACATCACGCAGAACAAGGAATTTTCCATAAGAAACTCTACCATAGCAACTGTAAAAGACGTTGAAGCACATTACATTTTCTCAGCTTGTTGCAACTTGTGCTTTGATGTAACAGGACATCAGAAAAATGAAGACTTGGGTTTTTTGTTTTTCTTTTCCTCATTTATTTCTTTGGCCAGGAGAGTTGTTGCTTTAACTGGTGCTGCTTGATCATAATGAATTTATTGCAAAATTGTGTAACCTTTCCACATCCATCTCCAAGGTCTGTGCCAGAGCTTGTGTTCTAGCCTGCACTGTCATGCTGTATAGCTGGGGAGGGTGAGAGAACTACATCTACAAACTTCCGTAAGAGATCACAGCTTTTGAAGTTATAGGATAACTAATCAAAATGGGGTGCACAAATATTTCCAGCAGGCTGATAGCTGTGCAATATGTGGCATTGAAATAAACTTGAGTCACTAAGAAGTAGTGATAAATAAGCTAGCAAAAGTTTCTGTCTTTTTTCCTAAGCATACCCCTAATATGCTTGCCTAGTGGAACAGAGAAAAATATCCCTGTGCAGAAGCAAGTGGCTAGAACATTGGTTTGCATATGGACAAAGTCTTGCTGTAGTAGGGATAGCATTTAATTAAGATGTTGTATAAAATATTTAAAGGCAGATGCTTAGCTTGTTCCCGAGCAGCTGTAACTGACTGTTTAGGATGAAGAAATCTAAATTAACAGGACCTAAAATGCCTTTGTGAGAAAACAGGAGAAAATCTGATTAGCACTACCAATCAATTGAGGTCTGGAAATGCCCTGTCTTTTGAACTGGAGCGGTTTAGTCATCTTCTTCTTCTTTTTTTTCAGAGTTCATATTGCAACCTGCCCACACTTAATCTCTACCTTATGTCCCTTGTCAAGCCCATCAGCAGTTCAGTCTTGTGCTTCTCACTGGAGACAATCAACTTCATGGTGTGATTGATCCTCCTCTGCTGTATACCTGCAGATATGATTTACTGGGTGGAAAGCTGCAGCGTATAGCACATTTTCTATGTATGTACTGTCTTTTCATTCAAACTCACAACCTGTCCATTTTACTGAGTTATTTCTGAGACAAGATGTACGTCTTTTCTGTAAGAATGCTTGTTTCAGTGACAAGCCTGTCACTGATTTGGGAAAGTCATATCAGACTCCTGAAGAGCTGGGTTTCAACTAAAAATGCTGTACTGGAGCAGGAGTCATCACTGCTGTCCTTAACTAGGGATTTCAACAACATCTATATGTGAAAGGACAGTACATTTTGTGAAGCAGCAGGGATAACGCAGGTTCTTGAACCACTTTCTCATACCTACTGTAACTAGCTTTCTATTAACTATGGGTTAATTATGGGCAAAAACACCTTTAAAAATAGTCTTGAGAAGAGATTTTTCTTATTGATGTTATTTGAATGCTTAGCTAGAATAGCTCTCATTACGATGCAATTTACCATTTTCCCCAATTTCCACAACAACTGGCATTTTGGTGCCTGCTTCACACACTATGAAAGATAATTATTCTAGTAGCTCCTGTGTAGAGATCTTTGTTTGTTAATATTTATGAAGGTGTGAAAAGAGCATGACATCAAATAGTTCTGAAGTGCTGGTTGGGGTATGTTAATCGCTGAGGGCCTGTTTATTTTAATAGGGGGTGTTACATAAACAATTATAAACTAACATACAGACAGGAGTAAGCAAAGAATCATGGCACTGAGCTAAACAGCAGACTTTACATTTTCTATTGTTTATGTCAAGTCTGTTTCCCTGATTTCCCTCCTCACCCCCCTTAAATTAGGAGGTGCTGTGGGTTTCTTAACTACTTCCTTCAGCAGCTTCTCTTTGTGACTGTTAATCTATAAGGACTCCACTGAGTTTCCCAGTTTACCTTTTGAGAGTAAGACTAGTTTCATGACATGCAAGGTAACACTGAAGGGAGTGCAGGACAGTGTTGTAAATTTTTTTTTCAGAATTTTTTTTCTTTCCAGTTGTGTTTGGTTTTGACTGTGTTATAATGCTCTTAAATTTAAGGAGGCCAGAATCCATAAAAATAAAAGAAAGTATTCATTGCAGCCAAATGCATATCTGAAGAGATTCCACTTAAGATTTTGACAAGAAGAAAGTGATGAAAGCAAGGGTTTAGGCCATTGTTTTCACATATACCAAGTAAGAATTTTGACAAATGCAAAGCTTACACATGATAGCTTTGTGACACTATCCAAATAGAAAATAATTAATATTTTCATAAATCCCACTAAGTTTGAAACAGGTAAGCATTTCTGGCTTTATTTCCTGGGTGGGGAAAACAAAAGGATTCACTCAACAGAGAGCTTCCAGGAGTATTAGTATCATAGCACTGATAAGAAATAGCTTTTCATCTCCATATATGTGTGTGTCTAGGTTTCAGAAGCAAACAATGTTGCTTCTGTAATTTCTCTTCAAGGAAAAATGAAAAGCAGAAATTGTTAGTTTTGCAGTTAGAGCCTGTTACATTCTTGGAACCTGAGGTGTAATTCCCATTCTCATATTGAAGAAAATGTTACAAGGGAAGAAGAAATATGACAAAAGCAATGGTGAAAGCAGCACATTAGTCTATAAGTTTAATGAAAGTATGGAATACACTGGAAAAACTACCTAGTAAATCTTGATACTGGTTTATAAATAGTTAAAATTGCTTCTGATCCTTCAATTTCTGCTTAAAATTCTGACTAGAAGAACAGGCTACAAACAGTCCTGGAAGTTTCTTGATTACAGTTTTGTGGATGGTGGGCTACCAAAAGGCAAAGTGGCCCCCCAACTCCCTAACTGGCTTCAGATCAGTCCCTCCTACAAGCAGGTCTGTACTTGCCCTCCTGCTGGTGGTGTTCTTACAGGAGGCAGCAGTTAGTCAACACTGCTTGTAAAGTGATCTGTTAATCTACCCTAGTGACATCTTGTATGTAGTGTTAACAATAATGCTTTTGTGTACCACAGTTAAGTGCAGACAACACGCATATTAATGCACAAAACCTTGTCTCCTTAGCTGTTCTGAGTGCCAGTTCTGAGCAACTTGAGACAAAAAAACAGTTGTTTCGCTGGTAACAGTAAAGATGATGGTAATTTTTAGTATTTTCTTTATTAATAAGCACATGGGGTATTCTGCCGTTACAGTTCAACAAAAGAATCCTACATTTGTTTTGGTTACTGCTGCTCAAAATGCTTTCAAAGTACAGGAACGTGCAAGCAGCTGGCATTTATTGCTCTGTGAAGGAAGAGGAAGTGGAGAAATAACCCACATTTTGCCTATCTTTGTTCTGTGTAGAGTGCAGTTGCTGTAAATACAGTGGTGTACAGTAGCTGAAACAGCTGAAACAAAATGGTTTTGTTTTTTTAAAAGCAACAGTATTATGGACAATGAAGCGAGAAGAGAATTTTTCTGGTCTGTGCATTTTTTGTTTTTTGCAGAGACTGATAGAATTACAGTTGCATTCACTTCACTCTTCAGAAAGTGTTATAGAAGATTCAACTGTAAGTACTTTCCAAATTGTCCTGGTTTAAAAGGACCAGGAGACAAAAAGAGATAAAAAAGAAGATAAATAAAGAGTACAGGGGAGAAAAGTGACTATAATTTATGGTGACATCTATTAAATTTCTACAGTATATCATACCTGTGTAATAGCTGTGACCATAAAATTAACTGGTACTAATTGGTCAGCACTGCCAACTCAGTCTATTTACAAGTGTAACATTCTTTTCATCATGTTCATCATATGTCAGTTCCTGAATAAAGTTCATTCAGACATTTCTGCTGGTTTTCTTCTTGCTTGCCCTGCTATATGTTTTATGCTATCAGTGAGAGTTCATGTCTTGGCAAAGGTGTGACTGTGTGCTTTGGGAAATACGTGTCATGGGAATCTGCCTAGTGGCTGCTTCTTCAGCGGTAATGGGGCTGTGGGAGGGCATCCTTTGATTCAGTTACACCTAGTAGTTTCCTTGTTCTTGGAAACTGGCTGGAACAAAATGTTCAAAGCTCTTTCTTCCTCTCTTTCCTTTTTTTTTTTTTTTCCTTTTTTTTTTTTTTTCTTCCCCCTCCCTCTTTCTGTCTTTCACTTCCATGCCTCAAAAGGCTGAAACTGGGTTAATTATTGTGTGCTAAATCAGCCAGTAAACTTCTATGCATTTTGCTCCATTTGGGCAGCTTCTGTTCCTTAGTGACAGTTGCTTGGCTCAGCACACTGTAATTATCAGCTCAAAACCAAGATGCTTTTAGGTGCTGAAAATGTATAGGCAAAGGCTAAACTTGTCCTCAATCTTGTCGTGGACCACAGCTTTAGAAGATCCCACTTAGTGGTTCATTATGTTGTCATTGTGGGTACTGGGGCTCTGACCATTATCACAGCAGACCCTGTGGGAAACAATTGTTACCCTAAATGAGGATAGGGCTTTGTTTTTTGTTAGCTGCTGACATATCGTATAGTTAACTTTTTATTAATGTATCTTTGTTAATTCTCTTTAAAAAATAGTTTTATTGATATTTGGGGAGGGGATTAATTCATGTTAATGAAAATTTATGAAGCCCTTATTTAAACAGATCACTGAAGGGAACTTTGCTGGTAAAGAGGCTTGTTTTTTTGCTGTCTGTAGTGAAACAGAGACATTCTTTGGTGTTACTTTAAGCCTATCTCTGTTTGTCATGCTGACTGAGCATCTGGTGCCTAGCTGCTGGCGGCCATCGGGACATACAGAGCATGGCATTGCCTTGTGATCCACTAAAGGGCAAGAGGCCCTGGGCTGTATGCTGTGCAGACCAGTTGTGAGGAGCTGTACGTAGCTGAGACTTTTGTTCCTTCACCAACCTTGTTTCAGCAAGGGAGAAATGCTCCTTATTGGTCTGAAATGGAGAGAAATATAAGTTCACCCGGCAGATAACACAGTCTACAGCTCCAGTGAGTGGAAGATTTTTCATGTCCTCTGGTAGATCTTTTAGCTAGGTGTGTTAGTTTTCATGTTACGTGGAAATAACATGCAGATGCAAGAGTGCAGAAGAGAAAATAGGTGACATCTTTTTCCAGAGAATTTATCTGGGCAAGTCCTGCTGTTCCTGTTGACAAACCACAGCTTTTCTGTTCTCATTGTATGCATGGGGCAGGTCAGGTTTTATATCAGGACAATTAGAACAGGCATGTATCACGCTGCTATTAAAAATGGTTTTGAACTGTTCTCAGATCTTGCTGTGCTGCAGTTTAATGAATTTAAAGAGCAGTTCCAAGTAGGAGCATCTCTGTTTGCTTAAGAAAAGCTCAGTGCAAGGGGCATGACACAGTCTCATTTGCATCCTTCTGTAGGATCTGGGGAGATTGTCAGACCCTGGAGAATAATGAGAAGTCACCCAGGCTGTAGAAATCTTCTGACATTTATGCATGCATAATTTGTATTGTACAACAAACATACACTTTCAGGTGCTTTCAGGTCTTTGGAGGATACAGGACGGAAGAACCAGGTCAGCAGAGAAGGTAATATGTGGTCTAACAGTAAGCAGATCTTTTTAAGCCTTAAATAGAAAGTGTGTGCTACATTCTTACGGAAGATAGGATACACACAGAGGAAGAATTTTTTCGATTGTGTGTGTAACAAGACAAAAGAAAGGTCATCTTTTCTTTGCAGTTGTTCATAATCTGATCACATGACCAGAACACCCTGATAAATCCTCAGCATGTTTGGACTTGCAAACCTTCATTACTTCATTTCCCTGACCTATAAAGTGAGAATCTGAGGGCTTTTGTTGAAGGTAGTACAATGTAATAATCTTTTGACTCTGTTATGACTGCTGTAGAGATTCTGGCACAGCTGAGCAGTAAAGATGAGTTTTCTGGGTGTACCTTGCACTTATACACTGCCAGTTAAAACTTTCTTGTTTCACATAACCACTGAGACTCTGAAACTGTAACAGAGGCTGAGGCAGAAATGCCCTGTGGGAACCTAAGCCTCTGTGGATGGCACATCCTAGCAAAAGAGATGCACCATCTTGTCAGTGAAACAAAAGCAGAGCAACAGATGCCTCACCATAATGACAACACATCTGTAAAAAAGAATAGCCTCTTTTTCAGGTCTGTTAACCTTATGATGGCTTTGCTCATCTCTCCTGTCACATGGTGGTTTGGGGCAGTGTAACAGTACCAATCCTTTCTGTGTCCCTAGAAGACAGAGGGCAGACAGAGGTCCTTTTCTTTTCAGTGTATAGGAAGACTCAAGAATTGTTTTCTGTCATTCATGCTGATTCTCTTTCTCAGTTCATAGTGTAGGGAGATGATCAAAGGGCAAGAAAGTTTTCTTGTCTTGTTTGCTGCAATGCCTGGTGTCTTCATGTGTCTTTTTTGTGACCTTGTCAGAGATAGCCGAACCTTTAACTTTTTCCTGTTTTTAAAGGTGACTCAGGGCAAAACCCAGCAAAGGGGATGGAATTCATAGTATTGTAAGAAAAAGTATCCATGTATCAGCCCAGCCTTCCTTAACTGCAGGAAGCAGGAAGGGACTGAACCTTCCTCTAGCGGAGGGGTTTACCTCCTTTGGCTTAAGAAAGCAAAATGTGGGCATGAATAAAAATCAGCTTTCCTCATGGAAAGCCACACAGTGTGCTGCAGCCTGATAGGACTGTAAGAGGTCCTCTGAAGCAGGACAAAAATTGTTAGGAAAAGCATAAATAATATGTTTAAAAGTAATTTATGTAAGACTGAATTCTGCCGTGCTCCTGTGATGCTTTCTTTATTGTTCCTTTTTCTTTCTGTGCACAATTAGCTTCAACAGAGCAGACCTATCCATCTAACGTGGTAGATCAGATGATAAGTTGTAGTAAAATACTTCAGCAAAAGGTAAGGATTAAGTATGTGCTTAGGTTTTATATAAAAGGATAAAATTTGGGAGCTAAGCATGTAGTTTATTCACAGGCCTGGGAGCTCCATTTACTTTCATACTTCCTTTTGAAAGGTCACCAGTAAAGCCCTTCTATCCTCATACTGAGGTACAAAATTATTTCTTTTTTTCTTTTAAAATGACAAGAGAAAAAGCAAAGCAGAGAAACCTACATCAAAAATAGGGTAATAGCCTTTGAATTTCACCTTTGTACCCACTTAGGCCAAGCGTGAATATGGCTTCAGTCTCTGAATGTATGATGTTTCTTTCAGGTCCTGCTTCTCATACTGGCATCCTGGGATGCTTTTCAGATTATGTCTGTTTCTGAAAAGAGAGATAGAAAAGAGTTATTGCTTTGAAGACAGTATGTTTATTAGCCCTTCTCCCTGCAAGCATCTAGTATATAAGATACCCTGCATGGTATTTCCTCATCCTTTACTGAGTGCTTCTGTTTCTGCAGCACAGAAGATCCCTAAAGATTATTGTCAGGCTGAAGGAAAGGATTTCCTACTCTGAGCTAAGAGAAGGCTGGTGGGGGTGGTCATTGACTCCAGTTAACATAAACATGGAAGATGAACCAAATTTGCCACAATAAAATAATACTAGCAGAGGTTTTGAACAGCAACTCATGCACAGTAGACTTGAAGTTCTACAATCATTAATCTTTTGGAAAAAGTGTACTTGGATTTGCTATTACAGATGAAGTGTATAAATATCTGCAAAGGCAATGTGTGGTCAAAATTCCATCAGTTTCCATTTGAAACTGAAAAGTTGTTAGTAGGCTGGAACCAGCATGGAAAGAGAAACACAGAGCAACTTGCTATTTATCCTGAAGTCAGAGCACCAAATTTAGCTTTCAGATGTTCTGATATGTCCCAATTGTTTTAGCATGTAGAAGATCAAAACCATAGTTAACATATATTTATAATTGAAATTAAAAAACATTTTCAGGTCACTAAGGCCTGAGGGCCTTTTGTACCTTAGTTTTCCTATGTAAGGGCAAATTCATGCTGTAAAACTGTCAACTTCATTATTCTTGTTCTCCTGAAGGATGAATTTAGCCCATAAAGCTCATGCCTTTAGAGCAATGATAAGATTGTTATTATAATTTATTATTAAGTAGTTCTTACTTAATCTTAAGGCTCTAATCAACTATGGCAATGTGCCTATCTATAGCCAAGCTGAAAGGATCTTGGCCAACTAAAACAAATCAATAACCTAACAAAAGAGTAAGATAAAACATCTTACCAGAAACCAAATATTAACCCCAAAAGACAAAAAATACTTGAGTTTCAGCCAGAGAAGGACAATGCCAACTATAGCAAAATGGATTTACAGTGGGCAAGAGTTGTGGTGCCCCTGCCGCTGCAGGCAGGTTAGAGAGGACTGGGCACCTTCCCACGAGCTGCAGCACTATATTGCAATGGGAAGCCTAATTCTCAGCCAACACAATAGAAATTCTGTACTTTAAAGTACTGATCTTGTGAGTATGTAAGCTGTAAACAAAGCAATAAAAGGTTAAGTTGTAGCAATCACAGATTTATTTGATTTATCATTAGGTGTAACACCTGACAGCTAAGAAGTCCTTAGGAGTTGTGCCATTCCTGTGAGTGCACACTGGTTTGCCTTTCATAAATATCACCAGTTCTTTTAGGAAGACCAATGCCTATTCGACTTGGCCACTGAATATCTGCTGAAGGACCACTTGGTGTCTGATCCCTGTGAAAGATCTGGCAAACAACTGATGGCCTCTCAGGCATAACTGTTTCACAACACTTGAATTGAACCATTCTTTTTCAAGAAAGCAAAACAAAATTCAAAATGATTCAGAAGCCATATTTGTGCAGTTAATGTCATAAGGCCCACGTGTCTTTCTGACCTAGGTCTTTGTGGATCCTCCATACTCAAGTTTATTTAGCCTATACCAGCTCCTTTCATTTAGAGGGGTGTACTTGAAGACTGGATTTTCTATTGGCATATTTTCCTTCTGTTAAAAAGGTGTGAATCTCAGGTGTGGACCGTATATATGAAAACATGCTGCTTGTTTGTTTGCACCTACAGCTAGGTGGTGGTCTTGCATGAGACTTTCTTACTACTGTATGGTAAAAATTAAACAACACAAAAATGTATAGAAAATAGTAAGTGATGTATGCCATATGGAATAAATACATTACATAATCAGAAATATACTTTCAGAACTGAACTGGTCTATTTCTGAATCCAGGGAATGCTGACAAGTTAAAAAAAGGAAAAAAGGAAAAGGTGGTTGTTATTGGCTTTTATTGTCCTACTAGACAGTAGGTATCTCAGTGTGCCAAAATTTCTATTCTGGCAATAGTGTGCAGAACTGTGGAGATGCTGGTACTTCAGTGGTACTTCAGAATCCAATGGCCCTCAAGGTAGACTTCCTGTCCATAGTCTGTAGTGATTTTGTATTTTCCTGTGGTGAGTTTCTCTCTGAAATTACACTCCTCCTTAATGACAAATGCTGTACAAATTTGGTATACTGTCTAAACTATCATGCAGCCATCTATTCTAGTTTTGTTTTTTTTTTCTTACAAGGCCTCAGAAATAGTTGAGTCTTCACAGTAGCAGGAAAAATTGTGGGAGGAGAAACTTGCAAAATGTCTTTCTGTGGCACCTCATGTCTCATCACAAGATGAGTCTTTTCTGTGGCTACTTTTTACTTAATGCAGCTGTAAATATGTTTACAGTATCACCTTGCCTGGTTATTTAACATCTTGAAGATCCTCATTCTCTTCTCAGAGTCCTGGCACATTTTATCAGAACTGTTGCACGTGTGTACAGCTAGCAAAATTTTGAACAGTATCCTAGAAAGCAGATTCAGAAGATGATAAAAATGGACATGCAACTCAACAGGATCTTCTAGTGTTGTATTTCAGTAAGCAGTGATGGACAATGGAGCCTGTCTGCTGTGGCCAGCAAGCAGTGAGTCTGTGTTGTAGCCTTTCTGTAAATTTGTCTTCTCTGCTGTTCTCATAAGGTATATGGGAACATATCTGAAACTTACAGGACTTGTGATATCGTAATTGGATGACATAATAAAGATGAGATCCACCCATATGTACCACGTAACTACGTAGTTTTCATGCTTTTTAGGAAACCCAGTCACAAAAGGGTGAGTGTAATCTTTGGACATACAGGGATACAAGGAACTGTTTTTGTGTTTTTATCACAGCCTTGTGGAGAGTAATACAAGAAGAGCTTCCTGTGGCTTCCTGCTGGCATAAACATCTGAAAACAGTCTTTTAAAAGGCTATTGAAAAATTTTACAGGGAAGAGCCATGAAAATTACTGCAGAACTGGAGAAAACATTTTCCTGGGAAGGAAAAATCCATTTAACTTATCAAGAAGAACAAGAGAGTTAATTATGTATGTTTAATACCAGACCTTAAAAGGCCGCTCAAGCTAGCAGCAAAGGTCTCCTAAAACCCAAGGGATGTAGATGTAAGCCAGACAAGCTAAAAATTAAGAGACAAAAAAATAGACATGCATTTTTATTGGCACAGTGCAAGTGAATGGCCCAGACTTTCAAATCAAGACTGGCACAGCTTCTTCTGGAGGCAATCTCCTGCCAAGCACAAGTCATTTAATTCAGTACTATGCTCTGTGTTGTGTAGAAGGTCAGCATAGGCAGTGTAATAGTCACATGTGATAGTAAAATATTCAGACCTCTTTTTGATGAGGGGGAAAACACTTTCAGTCCATCACAGCATTTCATTTTTAAATTACATGCAGAAATATCTTAATAATTTGCACCACTGAGTATCCTGCTGTCTGTAGCTGGAATCAATCACATCCAACCCAGTGAATTCAATAGGGTCAGGTCATTCCAAGTTGCCCATTTTGCTGGGACCCACTCCAGAATATCATATGACCCTGTCTGTTCAGCCTCTCCATACAAGGTAGGTTACATGGGTAGTGTTGTTCCATTCCTGCAGATAGTGTTTTCAACATAGGGCTTTGATTCATCCTTTTCAGTGCAATGTTCCTTGTATTAGTGAGTGAAATACCAAGAAGAAAGTTCAGCTCTGTTAGTGAGATGTTTCTGAAACCCCAAGGAGAGAGCCCTTTTCTGTAGCTGTGCTCCCCATTGCCAGCCAATTCCCTCATCTGTGGGAGCCCCCTACTTCTGTGGGCATGGTTGTGTGGTTATTATTTACACCACAGCCTCTTTTCAGCATTTACCCTTGTTTAGTTTCCTTGATCTTTCTTTCTATTTTGTTTCATTTTTCTCTTAAATCTTTCAACTTGACTTAGCTTTTAGTTTCGTATAATGAATTTTTTACAAAAATCAGACAGCATCTTTTAAACCAGGAGTCCTCTTCTTTTAAAAATACAAATGACATCTCAAAGACAACCACCATTTAGAGTCAAAAGAAGGAAAATACATAGCCAACCTTTTCATGTTTGTGTATCTTCGTATATGACACAAAGTTGAGACCAGTTCTCTGGAAATTCAGTTATGCCATTACTTTGGCCAAATTCTGCTTTGTTTCTTCAATGTAAATCCAGGATAATCTCTTGGACAAGCGGATTTTCATCTAAATTTTCCAGTGTATCTACTGCTGAAATCTCCTCCCATTGAAGACAGTGTCATGGCTGGGTCCTTGTGTGTGCAAAATATATGTTTTCCTTAGCTCTTAGCTTTCCATCATATCAGATGGGTTTGATTTACTTGCATTGTTCTTGTATTGAATCTCTGCCCACTTAATCACATTTACCATCATTTTTTAGAGTTACTCTGTGTGTCTCAGAAAGGTAACAAATAGAGAGAGCATGACAAGTTGCAAATGTGTTTTAACAATCTGGTTTATGAGACGGGTTGTTTATTCAAATGCTTGGTTTATGCACAAGCATTTAGCAGCAGCTGGAAATGTACTAAAGAGAAGTATTTGATATGTTTCTTATTTATTTCTACTCAACTGTGACATCCCCTAGGAACTTCAGAAAAAGTCTTTGTACTGCTAGGGCCAATACTGGGATAGTTGCTGGTTTCAAAAGGGGAGTGGACCACACAGAATTCATAAAATTGACTGTGTCTGTCAACAGGTCTTTTGCAGCTGTGGAGAGACCCAGGTGAAAAACTGCCTCTGCTGTAGTTTTGCTGCTGACACCAGTAGGACAGGATGTCAGCCCTCCTCTCTGTCTTGTGGGCTTTGTGGATGTTTTAGGATAGTGAAATTGGTAACATGAAGCTGAACTTGTCTCTTTAGGAAAGGAAGAGAGCTATCCTCCTGGTGTTACTGGTCAAGTAGAGGGAAAAAGAAGATGCCCTAAGAGAGCATTGAATGCTCTGGCAGGGAGTAAGGGGGAAATACAGATTTATTAGTAAAGGTATTTTAAAGCACAGGTAAGGAGGTGTGCCATACTCCCATGCTCAGGTGGCATGCTAGGTCTTCTCCTCAAATGCACTAACTGCCTGGCATTAGTATGTTGGTGTCTGCCAACATCTCTCGCTCTTCTGATTTGCTCCAGCACCACGCTCACCCCTGCATGCAAACATGGATGGAGACAAAATTCATTTATAGCCGTACACTCAGGCTACATCACCACAGGATCAGAATGTGTGACACATGTATTTTGTGTCTGTATTTTTGTGTAGACTGTGGGCCCTTTCTCCAAATACTGATGGCTCTGCCATTTTTTCCCACTGCTATTACCAGGACCACTCAAATTTTCCATCTTTTAGTAATGGAAGGCAAGATGGTTTCTGTGTAAGTTTTCATCCAGTTTGGAATAGACGTGTGGCTGAGCATGGAGGCAAGGATTGGTCTGCATCTGAATATATGCTAAGTTACTGACAGGGTTCAGTCCTGGTCATTGCATTTAAGCAGACAAGGTGAGATTCATGTCTTTGCAGAAGCTGGCCTGATTTACTTTGCTGTGTTTAAGGTATAAGTTGCAAATAGACTTTTACTAGTCAGAGTTTAATTTTAGTGTTTGCAAAATCAACTAAATGCACTGAGCTTAATTTCATTAGTAGATGCTGACTGTTTTGTACAATTTCAGTGACACAAGCTGTCAACTGTGTTGACCAGATAAACTGCCCTTACAGCTGCTTTATTTAGGTCAAACACTGCAAATAGCTAATGTATTCTGCAAAATTTGGTATGTTTTTTAAATATTAAATATTTTAATGGAAGTGTGTGCTGAAAGAAAAGTGTAAAATGAGTTGGAAAAAAAATGCTCAAGGACTTTAATGTCTGAATCAACTGATTCTAGGCAGCAATTCAACTAAAGCTCTATCCACTATGCTGTCTGAAATGTTTGTCCCTCTTTTATTTCTTTTACTTAAGGGCAATACTGTAAACCATGCTTATGAGGATGAAATTTCTATCTTACTGTACTTGTAGTATAGGATAGAGATGGAAAGTAGTTGAACAGGTAGTGAACAGAGAGTAAGTTGGATTTATTGAAAGAGGGTACATTTTGTTTTCTCGGAATAGTTTAATTTTAAGACTTTTTGGCTTTGGGTCAGAGAGTTGACCTGTAAGAGAGCTGCTGTTAGAGGTACCAAAATAGAAGTGGTATGAGAAAGTTTTGATTTGTTTTCTGATTCTTTGACTTAGTGGTTTAAAAAAAGTAGCACTGGCTGTTATGTATGTTCTGTAGCATTCATCCTAACACAATGATAAATGGCCTTTCCTCAGCTGACTTTTAATTCCATGTCTTCTTATCCAGCAGATCTGCTACTCTCCAGATATAATTATATTAACTCGATCTTTTTGGACAAAGACTAATGCATGACACAAGGGCACTTTGATTCCTTCCACAACATGTTCCCCATTATAAAGGCAGCCCAGTCTTTGTGTGGCTGTAAGCATGGACCCCATCCAGTCCTGGCCTTAAAGCTCACTGCTGACCTCTGTTTTGTCTTCTCTTCACAGTTGTGCAGCACATCAAGCGCCACAATATTGTTCTCAAAAGAGAACTGGGAGAAGGAGCCTTTGGGAAAGTCTTTCTGGCGGAATGCTATAACCTCAGTCCTGAGCAGGACAAGATCTTGGTGGCAGTGAAGGTAAAAGATTCTAGGGTTTCCATTATTAATGCATGGTTACAACTAATGCTATTTTATTTGTAAATGGCCATGTTTGCCTATTCTGTAGCCCAGTGTAACTGCTCTGATATATGTGGAAAGGTTCACAAGGCTAATGGAGTATTAAGAGAATGTGATATTTGATCTTCCTGTGAATTATAAAATAAGAGCTTAGTTTCAGGGGGGAAACAGAGTTGTGTCACAAAGAGTCAAAATATTTTATGATCTATCTAAAATATAATTAGTGAAAAATAATCTCTAGGTCATTAAAAATATATGTGACATATATGCATGTCTAAAAAAAAATCTATTACTACCTCAGTGAATAGGCTATGTATACAATTGCTAGTCAAAGAAGGCCTTTCTTTTTGAGGATTGTGCCATTCTTTTCATCAGCCACAGAAATTATCTGTAGATAATTGTCATTTATATGACTGCCAGGAATGGTATAGCAAACTTGTGAATATAGTGCCTTTAAACACCACTGTGTGGAAATCCAGAAGTCATGATATGTCAGACCTGGAGGAGTGGTTGTACAGTTCTAGTCAACTTTCCCAAAATACAGTCCAGAGGAGGAGGAAACTGCATGAAAACAGCCCTGACATTGAAGATTCAAATATACAGAATAGTTCTCACATTTCTGAAGGGAAAGAAGAAAAAAAAAAAAAACAAAGATAAAGGAAAAAAACCAACAAAAAACCAAAAAAAACCTCAGTTCTTTGAAAGAGCATAGGCTACATGGTTGGGAATGATGTAAACCTACCAAGAAGTAAGAAGATTTCCACCATATCAAGCTTTTTAATCCCTCAAACTGGATGGGGCTGAGGCTGGTTCTTGACATCAGCTATGGATGTACAGTAGAAGACACTGTCAGCGAAACTACACTCTAAGAGTTTGCAAAGTCTCCCTGGCAACAATCTCTCATCTCCATCTGTGTTCTGCGAAAAGCTGAGCAAGATGTTCACCATTTGAAGTATCTCATTAAGTGCAGGGGGAATACACATTTAGAATTTGGGCTGTTCCCAAATTAGAAAATAATTTTATCTGACTAGTCACAATTAGGCAACTACATGTACATTTTCCTCAAGCCATGCAGCAAAAGAAATTGAGTAGACCATCCCTATGGGTTTGGAAACAAGAACCAGATTTTTGGATCTGATTGCACGAGAACATGAAAGATGGATGGATTTTTAGAGTGCTTTCTTGCTCCGTCAAAAATAACACTTAAAAATTATTATTATTTGCCAAGGTTACAAGCTTTTTGATACTTGGGAGCTGTTAGTCATTGCCTGGTGAGAAAAAAATTAAGCCTGGAAAGTATATGTTGTAGAGAGGAGAAAGCAAGATATAGGAGATTACAGAACTAGATCTGAATGAATTTTCTATTATATTTTGGTCAGACTGGAGTGGAAATTGCCTTTCCTTTATCACTTCAGGGAATTGCTTGATAGCAGAATGAAAGTCCTTCCATTCACTTGCTTCCTTTGAAAGCCCTGACCAAATGGAGCCCAGCACTTCTGCAGTTGAATGCTAGGCTGGTCCTTCCTCACTCTCTGTAGCTCTTTCTAACAAGTAAGGGCATTTAACCTTCTAAAGGGAGACTTTTGTGCTTACTTTTATTTATTTTTTCTTTTTTAACCAAATCCATTCTTTTTAGTGTCCTTAGTAAGGACAGCTGTGGGAAGAATTACCTCTGGGTAAAAAATTGTTTGCTGGCAGAATGATTACACAGTATCAATTTGCTCTGTGTATCTTCGGATGGGTGTGGTTGTTTCCATGCTCTGTAGATGAATTTGGGATAGCAAATGTAGAATTTGGGTAGGCAGCCAGAAAAGAGCATCTTTAGCTAAAACAATGCCACTACTTTCGTGTTTCATCTTCCTATGTTCCCAATCTAGGTGTAGTTAAAATCCCGAGGTACAGAGCCCAGATATCAGTGTCTGTGAATAATTATTTTTTAACATTGGTAACCTGTTGTCTTTTTTTTATTATTTATCCCAGAGGTAATGCCCATTTTATGTTTCTTGCATTGCATCTTGAAACTGTGACTCTGGCTACTGTCAGGGAGTGATTTTTTTGTGAACTGTGGCATTAGATTGATCTCCTTATAACTGAGGGGTTCATTGCCTGGTGTTTCTTTCTTTCAGCATGGTCCCAACCATAGCTCACAGGTGTTCTTCAGTCACAGTGGAGGTCAAGGGGTGGAACCACATCAGTGTGCAGGGAGCTATCCAGAGGACTATGTTTGGGACCTGCTGGTAGGCACAGAGTTATGCAGTGAAAACGTGTGACTTTTTTTCAGTCTTAGAATAGCAGACCTGGATGCCAGCAGTGTAGGGTCAGCTCATCCTGGAAAACAGCAAGAAGTTTGGAGACCTTCAACTCCCTGAGCAAAACTACAAAACTTACACCTGTCTCTGTGTAATAGATACAGTGAGCCCAGTGGGAGTATGTACTTGGTGAGGTGTAGGATGGTGCCAGGGGGTTTTCAGCAGTGTGGAGACATGGTCTCACCTGCATAGGGTGGATCAGGATGGATGGTGGATGGATCTCAACAGCTGCCTGTGTTTGCTGGATGCTGGGCTACTGTGTGGTTCACACCTGGCCCTGAGCATCCCTGCCTGACTGAACATGCATCTATCTCCTCCTCTACCAGCTTGTATCCTTAGTACTGATGTTGCTGCAGCTACTTATTTAGAAGCTAAGAAGCCCAGAAAACCATGGGAATATATAAAATCATACCTGGCATAAACAACCCAAAATGTTTGAGGTTTTGCTCCTTGGAAGAGGAAAAAGACATTCTGTTTAAATTTGTTTCAACCACCAGGTTTTTTTTGGAGAGCACTGTGTGTTCAGAAATGCATTCTTTGGGTAAAAACCCTGTAAGCAGAGAGCTTAAGCACAGGTTCAGCTTTTTGCATAGACATTGTACTACCCTTCCACCTGGGTAAATTTTTACATCAGATCAACATACCATTTGCTGTAGGCACTTTTGGAGAACAGCGGGTGAAGGAAGGAAAAGTTGTATTCTCCTTGCAGATCATTTTGCCATGCCACAGTGCTTGTTCAGGCCTGGATCAGTACTGTGTCCTCATAGGTCTCAGGTTTAATCTTACGTTAGTTTAATCTGGCTGGAGTTGGAGGTGAGGATGACTGTCAGGGCACAGGTTAGCAGTTGCATGTGGCTCCCCTGGGAGGCTGCAGAACCTGTTCTGCCCTAGGGCTGTGCTCAGCTAGCAGACTTCTAAGTGCATGAGGTGAAGAACAATTCCAAGGCACCTGCAGAGGCAAACCAAAGCTTTCCCATTCTCTGGTGCTTCAGTTCAGAGAAGGGTGAAATACACCCCTTCATTTCTTGAGAAAATATACCACTCAGCTTTTGTATGGTGATGTGGAGCAATAGTAAGTATTTCACAGGGGAAGGCTGAAACAGTATGAAGGGCAGCTGTCACAAGAGTATCATTACCAAGGCACACTGCTGAGAGCCATACACCCCCGCACTGCTCTTACTCTGATTTGCCCATGAGCTCAGCTCTGTGGTGGATAAAGAGCTGCAGTTTGCAATTGCTTTGGAGCACAGATCAGGTATGCAGATACCTGGGCAAGGACTCTGGGGAGAATAAGCATGAGGTGGAAGTCCAGCTGTCACAAGGATGAATTCAGCAGATGTGGAGCTCCTGTAACAATTGGGGGATGTCTCTGTTGCTCAAGGGAATGTGTCCCTTCTCCTTAGATGCTGGCCTGAGTGGTTGGGAAGTATATGTAGGTATATCTCAGTTCCTATTCGGAAAAAAATCTTATGAGCTGGTGAGGGTGCTTTGTATGCAGAGGTTTGGTGTCCTTGTCAGTAATGACAGAAGTGATTATGTCTTTTTCCCCTTTTTTTCTTTTCTCTTTTTCCTTTTTTCTTTTTTTTTTTTCCTTTTTCCTATTTCCTCCTTTCTTTTTAATTTTTCTTTTTCCTTCTTTCTTTTCTTTTTTCTTTTTTTTCTTTTTCCTTTTTCCTTTTCTCTCTCTCCTTTTTCTTTATTTTTCCTTTTTCCTTTTTCCTTTTCATTTTTCCTTTTTTCCTTTTTCTTTTTCTTTTTGTTTTTTTCCCTTTTCCCTTTTTCCCTTTCCTCCTTTTCCCTTTTCCCTTTCCTCCTTTTTCCTTTTTCCTTTTCCCTTTTCCCTTTTCCTTTTTCCCTTTTCCCTTTTCCCTTTTTCCTTTCCCTTTTTCCTTTTCCTTTTTCCTCTTTCCTTTTTCCTTTTTTCTTTTCCCTTTTCCCTTTCTCCTTTTTCTTTTTTCCTTTCTCTTTTTTCCTTTTTCTTTTTTCTTGCTTCCTTTTTTCTTTTCTCTTTTTTCATTTTTCCTTTTTTCTTTCTTATTCTTTTTTTCTTGCTTTTGTTTTTTTTTTCCCTTAAAGTTTTATTTTGGTTTTGTTTTTTCTCTTACACTGGGAACAAACTAAATTCATTAGTCAATGTAATTTCTATGTAAATTCTATGTACTTACTACTTCTTTCAGTTTCCAGTCTCCTCCTTGCCTGACTATGTCACCTATCTCTCATGCATTGTGTATCTTTTGTGCACTGCATGAAATAATGAAAGTGGGATTTTGCAGTGGTGGGTGACTGAAACTCAAATAGCCCCTTGGTAGTAGAAGCCTGAATTTTACCTTGGTTTTAGACCTTCCTGAATTTTGCTGTTTGACAGAAAACATGTAATTGCCATGGCAACTACTTTGGCATATGATAATTTTGCTGTTTCTGTGAGATAAAATGCATGTTCCGAAATATGCAATATGCCATCTTCACAGAGCCAAGCTGTCAGCATTTTTATTGTCTTTCCAGGGAAAGAACCTACTTGAAAGAGTAACAGTCTATGCTTCTCACCAATTTTTTTCCACATTGGTATTTTTAAAAAGTGTTTAAATGTGATTTTTTTTTCTAATTCTGTGTTGAGAAGAATTTAAGTCCATTTGCTTTATAGATGGTGTATAGAATACACCAGAGGAAAGTCAAGTGACAGTAGAATTGTTCCCAGTGATTTCATTATTCAGCACACATAGACTGGACTGGGGGTTGGTGCCTATATCATGCTAAAGTATCATTTCAGAGCCAGGAAGTGTTGGCAGATATTTTGATTTCAGTGCTTGCGTGGTTCAGATGTGATTATGTGAGGACCACAGTGGGAAGCCAATTTGATATCCAGCTTAGATGATACAGCTGTGTATACTAATATATCATAGCTTGTGAAGCTTAAATGATGCAATGTTCTTGTTGCACCATTATTTGTAAAACCTGTGGAAGAAAAGGACACATGAGATTCATAAGCTGGTACCTCAGAGAAGGGGTATCTGTGGCATGAGTGATTTCTATTGCCTCTAGAATTCATAGAACTTGAAATCCACAGGGAAAAGCCTCTGAACTTGTTAGATGGCCATCTAGTCTGCTTTGCTTCTTGTCCCTCCTTGTCCCTGGACCTTACTATGGTCGCTGTTAATTTTTCAAGATGTGATTGCAGTTTTATGATTACAGCAAGTGTTTTCTCCAGTAATCATCTTTTAGTACTTCCTTTAGACCTTCATAGATATAATAATGGAAAAGTGGACAGAATTGTCTCTGTTAAAGAAAAACCTTGAACAAACCAGGACTATTGCAGCTAAAAAAGCGTTTTGCTGGCAGAATGATTACACATTGATTAGCATTGATTGGATTACACAATGATTGACTTTTCTGTGTATCTTTGGATGGGTTTCCATGCTCTGTAGATGAATTTGGGATAGCAAATGCGGAACTGGGGTTGGTGGCCAGGAAATAGTATCTGTAGTTAAAACAATGCCACTACTTCTGTTTTTCATCTTCCTGTATATTAAATCTAGGTGTAGTTAAAATCCAGAGGTACAGACCCCAGACATCAGTGTCTATGAATAATTATTTTTTAACATTGGTAACCTGCTGTCTTTTTCTCGCTGTTTTAAAAATAGTGTTTGAGTCACTGTAGTGCAAAAACTGCGCATTTTGAAGTCAGAGCCTAGTAGTGATTTATTGTCAATTACAATTATTTCTTGTTTAATTGGTGTCAAAATTTGGTGGGGGGGCTGGTGCTTTTTTTTGCCTTGCTCAGGAAATGTAGTTCTTAAAAAGAGATTCAAAATTGCCTAGTATGGCAGCTAAATTGGCATCATTGAATTATATAACATTTAAGCCTCCTATTTGATCCAGTGTTAATATAATACTTTCAAAATGAAAATACACAAGAGTTTAGAGTTGTTTTGGTTTAGGCCTAGCCTGCAACAAAGAACCATACAGCCACTTGCTCACTTTATCTTCACTGTGGGATGGAGAGGAGAAAATACAATGAAAAGCTCATGGATTGAGTAAAGGACAGGGAGGGCTTACTGGTTTTGGTCTCAGCCAAAAGAAACTAGACGTGGGGAAAAATCAGAGCAAGACAAAGATAAAACAAACCCAATTCTTAAAAAATAGATACCTTACCTCTCCTTTCTTCTTGGGCTCAAATGGGGTTTACTGTCAGTTCACCACACATCTCTACCACTCTCTTCTCATCAGGGAGAGGAGTCCTCACACTCTTCCCCTGTTCTAGCGTGGGGTCTCTCCCACAGGAGACAATCCTTCACAAACTACTACAGTGGGGAGTTACAAGAGGTGCAGTCCTCCAGGAATAGGCTGCTCCAGAATGGGCTTCCTACAGTCATAGCCTTCTTCAGCTCCAGCCACCTCCACTGGTGTAGGGTCCTCCACAGCTGCAGGTCCACATCTGCTCAACTGTGCTTCTCCATGGGCTGCAGGAGGCAGCTACCATCCCACCACAGGCTGGAGAAACCTCTGCTCAAGAATCTCCTCCCCCTTCCTCATTCATCTGGGTATCTGTGCTCAGGTGTCACTTTCATCTCTCCTCTGCCCTGCAGGACTTTTAGCAGGTTTTTTTTTGCCCTTCTTAAACTTGTTATCACAGAGGTAGTACCACTGCCACTGATGGTTGTGGCCTTGGCCAGTGGTAGATCTGGCTTTGGAGCCAGGGGAGCTTCCAGCAGCTTCTCATTAGAGCCACCTCTGTGCCCTCCCATGTAACAAAGCCGTGATACACAGACCCAACACAGCTGTATAAATAAAAGGGGGTGAGAAGAATTAACACCCTAAATAGAATTCTGATCTCTATCATCTTCCTCTCTGACTATAAATTAGGATTGATCCAGTTACTTTATATGTTTGCTTAATCTGATGCATGTAAAGCAGTTTTACTGAATTTCAGAGGAGTTTCTCGATGAAATCTCAGCTTGTAAGTTCTGGTCCAAGGGCATACCCTTGCATAAATCTATCTAATGTATAGCACACCAGAGGCACCAACATCACCACCAACAACATTAGTAATATGTAAGGAATGCATCTACAGTCCCCCTGAATATTTTAAGCAAGCAGAGTTTTATTTTCAAAAACTTACAAGAAGAGGTAAATACCAACAGGATACTAGGGTTTGCCTGAGTTAAATGCTAAGAGTATGAACTACTAGCTGTATACTAGTAATTCTTTTAATAAAATAAATATGTTCATTCTGTGTTTGGAGGACATTTAGCACAGTAAGATCATGAGTATTCCTACATCCTCTTACAATGACATGTGCCAGGAGAATGAAAATTGCACTGCCATTATTTAATTGCACTTAAACACCACGTCTGCATTTGTCAGAGTTATTAAGACAGGACTTCCTCCGTTCTTTATGCAATAAAGGGTCCTAATCATACAACTACAGTGCCCTCCCACATGTTCACTACCTTCTTTGAACTTCTCCCCTTCTTTATGCTTTCGTGTTTCCACCAGACACTGAAGGATGCCAGTGACAATGCTCGCAAGGACTTCCACCGCGAGGCAGAGCTGCTAACAAACCTGCAACACGAGCACATCGTCAAGTTCTATGGTGTCTGTGTTGAGGGTGATCCGCTCATCATGGTCTTTGAGTATATGAAGCACGGAGATCTTAACAAATTCCTCAGGTAAATCCATGAACAGATACTGTGCTGGAGAGCCAGAAGTGGGCAGAGAAGGTAGGTATTACTGGTACGTTGTGTCAAGTTAACTGCTACTGTTGGAAAGCGTCCACACCTGGGAGTGCAATATCTGTGCATCTCTTGTCTTCTGCACTGGGATCTAGGACTCGTTGTTTCATTGCCTATTTGGAAGTACCATTAGGTCAAGTATGCTTGTTTATCCTATTGCTCATGCTTGGTTCCTATTGCACCAAAGCAGTAGGAACAGAAGGCTGTTTTCAATATATTTCAGTGAATTCTGGAATGTTTGGTTATAAATCTTACAGTAGGAATCATTTTCTTGCAGGCATTCTGGTAGCACTTGGAAAGATCCCACTCAACACCTCTAGCTATCTGTAGGCGTCTAAGAACTTTTGAAATCTAACCCCTTTTCTCTCCCCTCCTCTCAGTATTTTGGAAAGACTGCCATTAATTTGAAGCAAGAAAACTGCAAGCCATGGAGACTTTAGTGCAATGGAAAAACGCTACATCTTGGGGTCTTGATTAGGTCTTTATTTCATAAAGATGATCAGGAAATGTGCATTCAAAATTGAAATTTGTCAGTAAAGGAGTCATAAATAAATAGATGATACCTAAGGTTCGCAGTAATAAGTAACTCATAAACCAGGAAGTTAAGAACAGTGGCCTTGTATATGTGACATTTCCACTAGCTTGCACTGGTTGACATTAAAAAAAGCAGTTAGGAGACAGTTTCCACTCTGACGTAAAAATGCCATTTATATTTGGGACTGTTCTTTCAAGGTCTTCTCTGTGGTTTTCATCAAAGAATATCACAAAGGCATTTCAATGTACTGATATGTCACCTGCAGAAGATAACTAGGAGTACCACCATTAGGAAAGATATGTGTGACAAAGCTGTAAAACAATCATAACTTAAGCCCCTTTAAATGGGTTCAGATATTCTGTCCAAATGAGCTGGCTAGTGACTGCTAGCACTGCCATTTATGCATTTTTTAATATTCCGTGTGAAATTATTTTGCTGTCTTTTTAATCTCTATTGAACAAATAACCACACTGCAAAAGCAAATTACATCAACTAGCATCCTCCCTAATGGGCAGGGCTGCCAGGTTTAGTAGCAAAACCAGGGTCTGAACTGGGGATGCAGAGCAAACACCAGTAGTTTTTCCAGTGTGATTGTGTCTCTGGCAGAGGATTTAAGGATATTGTTAGAGCCATGTTGGGGCATTTGTGTTGCCTGCTTGGACTTCTGCCACTGATCAAGAGAGAACTGCATTTTCCTAAGATGCCATTTCAGTACTTTATCAGAACACTGAATTTATGAAGAAGCCAGATTTGCATCTGTTAAGGGATAATTTCTTATTCCGCAAGATTCTTTTTCACTTTTCCCCACCTCCTAAATCTGATATTGAATTACTGTGCAGAAAAGGTAGTTTATCAGACAATATATTTCCTACTTTAGGTCTTTGGTTTTTAAAAATTATTTCTCAGTCCTTGACTTTATAATATGAAATGATTATGCTGGGGCAAGCCGTTAAACCTGAGCTTCGGTTTGTCATTCCTCTCACATTTGCTGCAGATTGTGCTGCGGGGCAGAGGGTATCTGTAAGCAGGCTGTACTCAACCTGTATTTCTTGCCCTGCAGCGCCACCAAAGGCTGTTGCGGAAAAATGAACGTGAAATTTAACCCAAATGAGCCGTGCTGGGTACATACAGACAAAAGCTGTTTAACATCTAGCACTAAAGGCTCAAAGTCATGCTGACCCTGTGCATGTTCTGTCTTGTGGAGGCTGATGTGGATCCGAAGAAATCTCTTTCAGTGTCCCTGGCTGTTGTAGACACTGAGGAGCACCTAACTTAGAGCCTGCACCAAGGGGACAAGAAAGGTGGATGGAGTGTTAAGAATAATCTAAATGTTTCAGTGCCTACCAACCATGTCATCAAAGAAGCTAGCAAAAGATGAAGAGTT
The DNA here is from genome assembly GCF_003957555.1 of Calypte anna. NCBI lineage: Eukaryota > Metazoa > Chordata > Aves > Apodiformes > Trochilidae > Calypte > Calypte anna. The sequence continues at coordinate 34,617,328 of NC_044274.1, read as the reverse complement.
CTCTAACTGAGTAACTTAGAGCTTCTTGTTTGAAAGCAGACATTAAAACAGTCCATGCAATGAAAAGATAAAATGCTTTTAAATAGGAATTTGCTTGTGAGACTCGGTGGGAGATTTCATATCCTCCCCTTTATTCTCCCAAAACCCAAACCAGTTGAATTGCTACCTGATTGTACCCTGTGGCAGCAAGCTTCTTTGCCTGGTACCAAATACAGTCTCAGAAATGCTACACACCCTCCTTCATTTTTTTCTCACATCTGTCACTTTACTCATGAAGTTCTTCCCTTGGGGCAATTTTAATATTGTATTTCTAATACAGAGTGTCAGACTTGATCTCACAGATTTTTATCAATTTGCAACTCTTCTCTAAACTCATGTGCCCTTCACCTAGGGAAAAATTAAGGCCTCACCTCTATTGATTACAAAACTGGTTCTTTGAAACTCCTCTTTGTAGGAAGGTAGGACTAGTTTTGAAATATTAAAAAAAAAAAAAAAAAAAAAAAAAAAAAAAAAAAAAAGGGGAAAAAAAACATGAGGAGGGAACATGAGAGGTGGTCTTGTGGAAAGCCTAGTCTGCAGGAAAAGGCTTATAAAGACTCCTGAAAACCCAGAGTAATGGAATGGATGGAAAGGGTTGTTCAGAATATATATCAAATAAGGAATGATTACCAGGTGGTCTCATTCATTGAATAAGGATTAGTTAGTGATGCTTACTGTAAAATTGTTTGTATGGGGATGTTTGTATCTTCAAGATACTAGGATGTTACACATGTATACCAGATCTAACATAGTTAATAAGATGTGCTTGAACTACTTTACTGGGCTTTCCAAATATGTCTCTCCTCCTGCTGGAGTGTATACAGGTTTCTCATCAATCAGTTGATTATTGCATCTTAGGGACTTGCTAGACCTTGAAAGCTGAGGTTGTTTAGTTGTTCCAGATAGTGTGGTTTTTCTGTTTTTTTTGTATTATCAAGAATTTGTACCTCAAGCAGGACTCAGCTTTGGTGATGAAATAAGCAAGAATGGTTCCCTGCTGTGCATTTGGGTAGGAAATTAGAGGTGTAAATCTGAAGCTGCTGCCGTTGTTTCTCAGATAGCATCTCAGAAGGAGGTTAGCTCTTTCTTCTTTAAGAAAAGACAGCTGCCTGCCTCTCTGTCGAAAACAAGGAATACTGGTCATAGGAAGTGATGTTATGCATGACACTTTCTATGGCCTTTTACTCTTACAGTTATCAAATAGCTACATTTGCCAGCCTTTCTCCAGAAAAGATTACTAGAATAGAACAGGAGAAGGGTGGTGGTTTCAGACAGAGGGATATTATTATGAACACATGTGCCTTTTTTCTATAAGTAATATATCACCTGTTGTGTAATGTTCTTCACACCACCTATCGTTCACACAGTGAGGGAAAACAGTAAATGAAAAAAAAGCCAAGATACAAATTTTCCCATAAATCACCAAAAAATCTATGACCCTGTTTGTTATATTTGAGTGAGTCAGTTTTGTGATTTTAGGCTCACTAATGCATTTCACCTCTCTGGCTTACAAATGTCCTATCACTTAATCCACTTGTATTTCGGTGCAGGGCACACGGGCCAGATGCAGTACTGATGGCAGAGGGCAACCGTCCTGCTGATCTGACCCAATCCCAAATGCTCCACATTGCCCAGCAGATTGCATCTGGTATGGTTTATCTGGCATCACAGCACTTCGTTCATCGGGACCTTGCTACACGGAATTGCCTGGTTGGTGAGAACCTACTGGTGAAGATTGGGGATTTTGGGATGTCTAGAGATGTGTACAGCACAGATTACTATAGGGTAAGTGAACTGCTGTATTTGGTAATAACCTACATTTTGTTCAGCCATCTTACTATATTGATGTGGCTGATTCTGCTTTTACATTCAATACCCTATCTGTCAGGTAATTTAGAGGCAGGAGTATGGAAAGCACAGTTTTGAGTTACAATGTTTTTGCAAAATTGGAGAATGTGCCTCCAACTAAGACTGGCACATCTTTTTTATATATGTTAGTGTTATATTCTAATAATCATAGAATTTCTCTGGACAGAAATTTTGTATGTTTCCTTGGCTTTAATGAAGAAGAAGCAGTAGAAGATAAAAAGGAGAAGTGGGTAATATAATTTGATCCAGCAGTTTAAAGTTATAAAATATATTCTTATGTGTTGCTAAGACAAATGGAAATAGTAAATATTGGAAACTGTGTATTGTTTAAGTTTCGTAGAGTGGGTGTATGTACTGGACAGCAGCACTGGACCAGTTATTTCACTTGGGAAGAGACTAGGTGAGAAATGGTTATATTCTCAGCACCTAAAAAGCTGTCAATAAGGCTTCCCTGCATTAAGTTTGGTCTTTACTCCTACTGCTTATGGTCAAAGGGTTGTTTTGTGGTGGGTAGGAGTAGCCCATTAATGGCACTTGTTTGTTATGGCTCAGGCTCTTGTCCTTGACTTGGTTGCTGTGAAATGAACTCCAAAGGCTCCAAAGGGTTTCTAGGATCTCTGGGATAAGCAGGCCTTTGTACATTAATTGCAGTTGCTTACATTGCCTTTGTACTATATGGCAAGTCATGTGGTTGACAGCAGTTGCTGATTGCTACCACATTTGTATTTTCATTATTAGAACTGAATCTACCATGCGTTTTTTGCTTGGGGCAGGAAGACTGTGACCTACCTGTTAGTTTATAAAACCTAGAGTTTATTCTGTTAGCTAAGCCATTAAACACATTTTCTGTATCTGCCCCTCACATGACTTGTTTCCAGTGAATTTCTTGTAGATATTGGCCTCTCTCTTAGCCTCTCAGTTTGTGCTGCTGTGTCCGTAATGGAGAGCATCACCTTAGCATCAGTGTTAATGGATGCCCAGAAAGGAATTGTCTTTGTCAGATGAGGCTGGACAATGCGAATGAAGTTACACACAAGAATTACCGTAGAGTGTTACTTCACTTAAAAGCTGAGAAGTAACAGTCTCTTCTGTTCTTTTTTTTTTTTTTTTTCTTTCAAAAGGCAAACCTAGTGTTTAGTAAATATATGAACCTGGTTCCTCTTAAATGTTATTTTGGAAACTCACTTCAAGTGATTTGGTCAATGTAAAGCAAGCTTGACTGTACTTCAAAACTTGGAGAAATATACAGGATGGTAATGGCTGCCTTTATTGGTGCTTGCAAGGACATCAGTGAAGAGCAAAGGCCAGGTTTTTTTGGTTTTGCATCTGAAGTATAAGCAGTATTTTTGGGACTGCAGGTGTGTCTCTGTTCTGTGCTTCGGTGACACTGAATTTGTTTACCATCTTCGTCGTTACACTGAAGAATGAATGTCTGTGCCTAACAGTGTTTGCAAAGACCTTGACAGTCAGAGGTAGCATTTTTGAGCAATAAGAGCTCTACTTATTTTTGGAAAAGAAAGGATAATTTCACGATATAGAAAAACTACCTGCAAAAAAGAATGGAATCTAACTAATCATGTAGGCTTCCTGGGCATGTCTGAGGCCTGGCACAGGCATGTGGTAGTTTATTGACCCTGGCATCATCTTGCCCACTCTTATCTCTGGCTTTAATCCTTAAGTCTTACACATGGGCACTCAGCAAAGCTTGTAACCAGTGAATCACAACTTTGGAGGAAGACCCATGACCTGGTGAAGCCATAATTCACCAGAGGAAACTCTGTGTAACCTGGATAGTCCTTGGGTGTATCTCAAAGGACCTGATTCAAGGGGTACACTGTATTTCTCACTGCCTTCTTTGAAGAATTACTCCTTTCTTTCTTCTCTGCCTCTTCATCACTTTTTTTGAGGTCAAGGGAGGATCTGTAGCTTCCAGGGTGTAACAAGAGGGAAGAAAGAGGGGCTAGTGTGAAAAGGGTGCAATCGTGAATGTGGATGTGAAGAGCAAATGAGGCAGGAAAGGTGAGTGTAGACATGTCTTTGTAAAAGACACACCTGTGAATTAAGGGAGAAGGAGGTAGACAAGTGTCTGGGGGTATGAATGATGATACAAAGTAGCATGGCTCCATACAAATTGATGGTGTAAGCCTGCAGTATAATGAGTGGGTATGAAACAAAGTTGGGTTGCTGCTTGTTCTGCGGAGAACTAAGGACCATTTTTCTTCCCCCTCATGTTCCATCTGGTTTCTTGATGGTGCAGAGGAGGGACAGAACCACAGCCTTCCATTACCATATTTCAGCGGTGAAACTTGGAAGTTAAAAGTTGAGCCAGTGAGATTTTAGTCTGGCCTGCTTGGGCCAGGTATGAGCTGCTGAGAATCTGGTCATGTGATGACTTTCCAGATGGCTGCCTGTCCATGGCAGGCTTAAGTAATAAAATTCTCAGAGATGACACTAGGGTGGCACTGACCTACCATATCTAATTGTTTATATCAGGCTAAGTCTTTTTAACTACTTAGGCTTCATCACACATGTAGAAACAGTTCTTCTACATCCTTGACACCTTTATCTGATGCTTGTTGGAAAGATATACACAGCTGCAAAAATCTCTGCAAGATATGGTTTAGCATTTTGTGTTTAGCAATGCACTGGAATTAGTTCTTTGGGATCCTTCCATCCTGTCAGGAAGTTGGATTTGCCCAGGACAGTTATTTATAAGTTGCTTTTGTAACATAAGGATGATCCCCAGTCCTTGTTCACTGTTAGATTGTTAATGATATTCTGCATTGAATCATCTCAGTTGTTAAGAGATGCTTCAGGGAAGAAGGCTTGAGAAATAACCCTTGGGCTGGGAATCCATGTGATGCCTGGTCCTGATTGCAAAAGCCTTTCTTTTTCTCCTCTGTTCTTTTCTCCATTTTTTTTCATCCAGTGAGAGTCTTGTGGGTGAGGGAAGCCCTGCTGTACATGCTACCATTCAGCGTAACATCAATAGTTTTCAACAGTCAGAGAAGATGAGCCTGGGGACATGAAGAAACTGCAGTGGCTTTTCTTACCCAGCACTGCTGTCCACCCCAGGCAAAACTAAAACAACTGCCAAATAATTAGTTTGGTCTGTGTGCCAAAATACTTCAGCAATACTCTGTTCCATTACAGTCCTTGTAGCACAGTGGATCATTTCACAAAGTTATTTACTTGCAGAGCTTGGGTCTCAGGTTCATTAGGGGATTTTATTTGCTTTGCTGGTGCCTGTATTTTGTTGTTAGGTCTTCCAACACCCACAGATCAGGGCTTCCCATCTTTCCCACTGGTACCGAATAGTATGACTCAGCAGCAGCTTTCAGTGGCTTAAAGTATTGATACTTGTAGCATGGGAACAACTACTTTGCTAATATTTGTTCTTGTGCTGCAAGAAAGTATATTAGGCCCTCCTTAGGTTTCTAGTTCAGGTTTGCAAGTGGTTGCTTAGTACTTGCTCTTAAATAATTTTTTGAGTTTCTTTATCATAAACAAAAAGCTTAAAAAAAAATAGTATGGTCATCCCAGTAGTTGTAAAAACTTATTAGAGATACGCTGCCTGGTCAGCCAACAGGCATAAGCCAGGATTTTGAATGAATCTGTGATCCCTCAAGAGTAAGCAAGAGCTTTGCCATTAACTTCATTAGGACCAGAATTTCATCCTGCCACATATTTATATTTGTCCAATGCAGGATAGAGCCTCTGTTTCTGGTTTAGATTTATGGAGTTCAGTTGTGTAATCTCTGTTTAGCTGTTGTATAACTTTCTTGCCTTTATATAACTGTGCAAGTAGCAGTGGAGAAAATAAGGACTCCTTTCCTCACTCGTACAAACTGTGTAAGAATCTGTCAAAAGATAGGGACTGTTAGTGAGGTTTCCATTTTCCTTTGGGCCCAACTCACCCCAAAGGTACTGAGAGGTTCCTAAGTGACAAATTACTTTCCTCCACTTCTGGTACAGATGGAGCAGAAGAACCCAACAGGATGTATTCCAGTATAAAGTCCAGTGACCTGGTTTCTTTTAGAATTCTTCTGTGTGTTTTGTACCATGCTTTGCTACTCAAAGAGAGCATAGCCTGTAGGATTGGAAGAAGCAACAGAGGTTACTGGGCCCAGGCCTTCCACTCTTGCAGGAAGCCACACAGTAGGTGTTAAGGGTAGGGGGAGCTACAAAAACTTTAGAAACTCCTCAAGCCACATGGAAACCTTCAACATTCATTATCATTTAGGCCCCTTCTGTATAAGGCAACAGCTTCCAGCCTACCATGAGAAAAATAGGACAATATACCAAGGATATCAGCAGTGTCCATAGGGCCTAAAGAGAAATTCTGTTTGGCAAATATTTTTGAGTGATGTTAGGAAGTCAATCGCACCTGACACAAAACAAGATGTGACAGCAATTTTTGTCAGTCTGTCTTGGTGCGAATTACCTTCTGAGTGGGTAAACTGTGTACTGCTATGAGTGCCTGAGCCAGCTTCAACAGCCTGTGGTATTAGTGGAGTTTGGTGATGCCCCTCAGAGCTCATCTGGACCTGTCGACTCTGCCTAGAGCCTCAGAACAGTGTGTGACCTGAAGCTGACAGAGAGCCAGATCATAAAGCAAGAGGAGAAACAAAAAATGCAGGCAACCAACACAAGTGCCAGAGAAAGTCTTCTGTTAAATAAATTAATATGGAGCAGACTGAAAGATTCTGACAAGCTTATTCTCAAATATCTCTCAAGTATGCCACAAAATTGGGTAACAAGAGTCTTGTGTCTCTGAACCCTGAATTTCTAACTCCTGGGTCTCTCCTGTCCTGTCACACAGCATCTTCCAACAAAATGGATGTGTCAGATAAGTAGTCAGGACTGATAAGACAGGACTGTCCATGCAGTCCTGCTGCATGGACTTTCCCCTGGAGGGTGCTTCACAACATCAGCCTTCTAATTGCAGTTTTTTATTATCAACGTCAATTAACTCATGACCAATGTAAACCTACTTGATGACATCATTGTCCCCCCTTCTTAGCCTTTACATATAAACCTTATTTAGAAAAAAGTACCTTTGTCCCCTCCCTGTTTTGGAGAGTTGAAGTAGGCACACTGGCAGGAAGAAGTGTTCTTCATTTTCCTTCTTCTTATAGTAACCTTCTTGCATGACTTTCAGTGTGTGAAACAGCTGTTTCAGCATCTCTTTCTGGTACAAACATCACTAGAACTGTGAACAGTATTTTACAAATGAGATTTTTGTCTTCCCTCGGATCAGAGTTACTTGCTACCCTCTAAAGAGGACATTCTCCACAGTACATTCTAGACTTGCATAGCCTGGATCATTGGCATTCAGTCTCTGTATTGTCAGACAGTGCCCTTGGCCACTCCCATCTTCCATATGAAGAACATCCCCCCCCCTTTTTTTTTTTTCATTAATGACTTTACAGTTCATGCTGACACATTTTGTACCTCTGCTGGTTGAGAAAGACTGTTGTCTCTCTTTTATTTTTAGCTTCTTTGGGGACTGCTGGTTTGACTGTTTTTATTTCTTTTTAATTAAAATTCATGTCTTTCTAATTTTGTGGTGGGTAAAGAACTAAAGAAACAGAATCATGGTACCAAAAAGTAAACAGCTGAGGGAGCAGGAAGGTTGTGTAGGGAAGTTTCCTACATTTTTGTGGCATTGCTTCTTAATTTGTTTCTTGATCAATTCTACTTAGTGTTAAAGTTACATGACTATTTTGGCAAAGGTTGTCTTTTTAAAACATGTTCCCATGTACTTTCAGTCAAGATGTGAGAAGGTTATTAAACTTCTTAGCGTCCCAGGAAGACTTCCAGAAAAGCTAATCATTACACAACTAGCTATTCCAAGCCAATTTTAAAAATACCCAGCTCTCAGACCTTTTCTCTACATAAAGACGTCAAAAACCCTTTCAAGAAATTATTTTGACACTTGGGAATATTAGTCCTCAGCAGGTGGTCCAGATTCTGATCTCCACTGCTCCTTAGCAAAGCCAAAACAGTGAAGACAGAGGAATAAAGTTCGTATTAAAGTAGTGAAATTGCAAAGAGCATCATGCTGGTTAGTCATAGACCTTTCTTCATGCCTGAGCCTGATATTGTAGAGGGCTGTATTTCTTTTGACTGTAGAATACACTTTTCTGGTGATTCTCTGTATGAAACATTTGCTAAAAGGTAACACTTGTACAATAATCACCAGGGAGTGATCTTGCTTAAGCTATTTCCAGTACCAAATGCCTATTTGCAAAGAGTATTAATACATGACAGCTAGGGGCTAAAAAAAGGAAAAGCTGGTTTATCATTATTTGGGCTGTAACTAGCCAGACAAGCACCATAATACAAATGTTTACAGTGAGGGACAAGTGTCTGTCTACTCCAAAAGGGCAATAGCAGCAAACACCTGCAGGTCTCAGCTGTCACTACAGAGACAAATACCTGTGTGGGGGAGTTTGGAGGAGGCTGCACTAAAGAAAACAAGAAAGAGTTACTGAGAAGTCAAGCAGCTTGTCAAGGCTTCCTCTTAGGTGTGTGTATTGAACTGTCAGAGTTTGAAGGAACAGTTTGAAGGCTTTTTATTAGCTGCTATTTTTGCATCCTTTGCTCAAAAGGAAATTATCTGCTTCTCTACATGGACTTCTCATCTTTCCTCCTCCGTCAGAGGCTCATTGCATCATGTGTGGTGCTGGGGAGGACAGAGGGTTCCAGCAGCCCTGGAGGCCATCCACAGATGATTTCATGCAACTGGAAACAATACAGGAAATAATGGGTCAGTTAAAGAGAGGTAAATCTGAACTAGCTGCCTTGAAGTCAGTGCAGAAGGTCTGAACTTAAAGTAACATAATTGTAAGTAGAATTAAGCCTAATGATTTTAGAGGGCTTTTTTTTAGGAGCTTCCTAAAAGTCATCTCGTGTCAGCCCTTAGAAATCTGCATAGACCAGTATGTGGTATTATCCTGATGCTAAAGGATTAACAACATGGCTTTATGCCTGATACTACCCCATTGCAGAGTATATTATGTTGTGTGCAGGAAGCATCCTCTTTCCCCAGCTCTTCCTTAGCACATCCCTGACTACTGGTGTTTTTTTCTGGAATCACAGTTTTCTAACCTGCTTAGTTCTGCACTGAGAAGCCAAATTTAGCTTTGTCTCGAGCAAGTACAGATCCATCTTTTTGAGCATGTCTATAGATGTAGCCACTTCCCAAGTGAAGTGTTCTCATAATCTTCACACCAGGATCGTTGGTCTTACTTGTAGTTCTGTTTCCATCTGTTTTCACCGACACAAGTCCTAAGAGGGGAGTCGAAGAAACTTTTCTATATTAGTGATAGGAGAATGAACATCGAATGTACAACACATGTAGTGCACTGCATTTAGTCATAGAATATTTTTGGTTGGAAGGGTCCTTAAAGATCAGCTAGTTCCAACTCCTCTGCCTGGGAAGGGACACCCCCCACTAAGCGAGGTTGCTCAGTGTCCTGTACAATCTGGCCTTGACAGTGAGTTCTTACTAAACTCTGTCTTGCACAGTTAATGACAAGATTGAAATATAGAAAATGAGATTATTACCTGGGAGGTTGTGACATACTTTGTTCTGCCAAATTTAACCTCCCTCCCCATGAAATGTGCAAATGGAAAGACAGCTCCCCTGCTTCTGGAGCACATTCTCATTCAGTCTGAGAGATCAAAGAGAGTAGAGAGGGCAGAAACAAAAAAACATGCCAACTAAATTGAAACTTAGAGCTGATTAAAAGACAAACTAGATCAGAGTGACCTTGCTTCTGCAACTTGATTAGCCATCAAATGTGGATATCTAATTATTCCTCTATTAATCCATCCACACCAGATTTGCACCAGCATGGTTCTCATGTGGGATGCCAAGAAATAGGCTCATCATGAGAGATTAAGTTCAACCAGGAAGCAGCACCTGGATGCGTATGCAGACATGCAGGCATGCAGACAGGCAGAAAGCCTGTTTACCACACTATAGCTAAAAGCTCTGAATACGTGTCCATCAAAACTTAATCAAAGTGTTTGGAAATTTTTAAATGGAAATTGCCCCTCTGTTTTCTTCTGCTAAAGACTTTGACAGTTTACTGTTTGGACCCATTTAGGTTACAAAACAAATATTACTGTTTTCAAATGGACGTGGCTTTTGGGTTTCACACCCCATTTTTAAAACATTTTAATGATGTGGTTTTCAGCAGGGTTACTCTGGCTGTATGCTGTTGGTAAGAGCTCTAGGATCCATATGCATGCCTACAGAACAAAAGGAAGTTTACAGAGTCAGCATCACTGGTGGCTGACACAAGCTTTTCTGTTGAGGAGCTCTTAGCACAGATGTTCATTAACTTAAAAAGTCCTTTAAAAATTATATATACAAAACTGAATCATTTGCAAAAATAACCACACATATGGATATAAATTGCAGGAAAGCAATGATTCATACATTGAAATTAGCTTTATGAACTGCAATTTGGAGAGCTTTGCAGAACTCTTTTTGAAATCGGCTCATTCCATTAAGTAGCAGCACAGCCCTACAAAGCCATTTTTGCAGGTGTTGAAATGATCTGACCATAGTTTAGATGTGTAGCAAAGAGAGGGCCATGTCCTCAATCCTGTCCACATACATGGTTTGCTGGATTGTAGTTGGAATATTGGTAGAGTCTTTTTCTGTTGACTTCACTACAGCTAATGTTTTGTCCAGGGCTTTGGAAAGTGGATAGTTTACAAGCAACATTTTCTAGAGACCTGGCATAGAATGGCAAGAGAAATTGTTAGGTGATTTCTGGAATTCTTCTTTCTAATCTCTGCTCAGACTATTAATGGTATTTAGTAATTTTGAGGAGGAATCAAGTGTAAATAACTGGAGAGAGAGCTACTGTACTGTAGTGCTACTGATTGTCACATCTGGCAGAAAATCTGCAAAGCAAAGGTAGAATTCCAAAGGCCAGCAGTTGAAGCTGTTGACTTTGTGATGTGATGTGCACTGTGTGAAGAAAAGATGATGTGGGAAATAAATGAGAAAAATATCCCTGTGAGCACTGTGAGCACAGTGAGAAACTGAAGTGACAGCTCCTGGCTGCTTGCAGAGCACTGGTGCACCTTAATGCGACTGCACCACTGCACCTACTGATGGTGGGGACAGCACAGAAAGGCCACTCAGAAGGAAGAAGACTAAACAGGAGTTCTCCTTTAAGGACTGGTCAGAGAATTAGCTCCCAGAAGAGTCTTTGCAGGCTTCCAGCTGGAAGGTTTACTTATGCAAATGGCCTCCCTCTGTGTTAATAAGGAAAGCAGTTGCTAGGTAGTTTTCCTAAATATGCTTTTTTTTCCTGGGTCCAAAGAACAATGGGTACTCTTTTGGCTTATAGAACTCAGGAAGCATTAGACAACTAGACTATGAAGAGCTACCGCCAATGAGTGGGAATGGGAAACAAGGGAAGTAGTGTGTGACACTGCAGGTCATTTAGATCTTTACTGCTCTCTGGGTCCTCCAGCTCTCTGCTGGGCCACCTGGCTGTGTGCATGTGTCCACTGCTGTACCAAGGGGAAGGGAAGTCCTTAGCAAAGACTTGAGTCATTCCGAGCCTGTTGGCATCCATGACAGATAACATGAACATTCTTTAGGCTACCTGTGTCGTTGTAACAGGTATGCTTTTGTGATGTCTTTTCAACATCAGAGATCAAGAACAGTACAGAAGTTTTTGACAAATTGTCAGGAATAGCTCTCCAAGCTTGACAAAAGGTGAGGACTACCAAAACTGAAGGATTTTGTAACTAGGCTTCAGAGATAGGTTGGCTCTGTGTTAATCTAGTATCACATAAATTGGAGAGAAAACACAAAAAGCTGTGGAGCTTCTAGCTGTGGCCTAGCTTTAGAAAGATATGAAGGCCTGATTTAAAGTGAGTGAGGGAATATGCGTATGTTATCAAGTACAGTATAAAAAAAAGAGAAAATAACAGTGACTTAAATGTGTCTTTCTTCATCAGACAGGTAAACAAATCTTTATGAAAAAAGCCACATAAATCGACAGTAACTTCATTCTTCCCAGTGTACTGAAACACTTTCAAGAAACATACCTAGGATAATAGTCTTGAATTTACTTTTGGAAGTTAGCTATTTGATTGTCCCTTAACAGTATCTTTGCAAAGCAGCTGTCCAGCCCTTGAGGATTTGAAGTACTTGCATTAAATTTGATATACACTCAATTCCTACCTCTGTTCTCCAGTTCACCTTAGCCAAGGCTTGACACTGTGATAGCAATGTCTTACGTCTTTCGTCTGGGAGAAGTCAGAACCATTGAAATGCTCAAGTAGAGGTAGCCACCCCAAAAGATGGTGAAACTGAAGTCTTGAAGCTATTCCCTTATTTAGTCTTATATCTTTGGGTTGTTCTCTTGTGGGACATAAAAGCCATCTTGTCTATTTTCAATCTGTACCCCAATGCATATTTATGTTTGTCAAAAATTTAACATACTGAATAGATGAGCCTCTGGAAGCATAACTTCTCTGAAGTTACATCTTCGTTTTTTGCTGGTCAATGTAGTTAGCTTTGAGATTGTATTTTGACTCTTGCATTGACCTGGAATAATCATGCTTTCTCTTTGCTGTGGCATTTTTTCCCCTTGTGAGAATTATGAGTAAAGGTTGTATGAGTTTCATTTTGTTACCTGAGTGACATTTCTATATGCATTATCTGACTAGGGACTCCTTAAAATTGGTTGAAACTGATACAGATGGGTAGCAAAATATGAAATCAGAATGCTCTTTGAGATTAATTTCACTTCTGAGTTTGCCTAAATCACCTTATTCAGAGTTGAGTCACGAAGAGCAGTGATGTGGTAGGTTTCAGGACAGAGAGACAACTAATGAATGGTTAGCAAGGGTTTTCAAGAATCCATATCCTTGCTTATACAGATGAGATCAAACAATTTGAAGCAGCATTACATAAAAAAACATGTGCTGCCATTTTTTTCATGCCAAGAATGGTGCAACATTGCTAGCTCTTCAATGAATTCAAATAAATTACTAGTTTACTCAGTTCTCTACCCACCAACTCATAACAGCTTAAATTCTTACACTTAAGCAAGCAAACAAATGCTATATTTTATAAAGTATTTTTTCCTTCATGGCCCTTTTGCTAAGGGCAAGAATTGTGAACAAGAAATATAATGGGGCAAGACATATGTAATCAGGAGGCCAAAAAGCTATTCAAGCACAACGTTATTACTATCTCAGAAACAAATGCATATGCACTGTCATGCCTTACAATTTGGTAAGTATAAGAAGTCTGAAAAAGCCCTTTCAATGGCAGCAACACAGGGCAAAAAGAAACCCAACTACTTTCAAAGTAGAGATGAATACAGTTTGGAAGAAGCTTAAATGATAGTCATCTGTAATACTTGGGGCTCATTAAACCCTATTTTAGTCCTCTGTTCCACGTAGCCTTGTTCAAGCTTTTCTTCACAACTGTCAGTCCTGGAATTGAATATTTTAAAATTAATGCCATTTCAATTATGCACACAGTCACATGGTCAGAAGCCAGGACCTTAAGGGAAAGCTATAGTGCAAGATTTTTGACACTGAAGTAAAAGATTGCAAATCTACTTCTACAAAAAATAATGAGCCTTCATAATAAAAGAGCCCATAGTGAAAATAAAATAAAAGCCATTTAGTGATGCAGGAATCGTGAGACTGTAATAATTTAAAGCACAAAATACTGGGTTTTTTCTGTTGCTGTTGAAAATGAGTGTGATCTAAGCAGACTGTTTTGTAGCTTGTATAATTTTTATGGAAGACAGAAGAACACTGGTACATTTTCAAAGAATGAAAACTTGTCTAGCTTCCAAACCAATGACCAAACTGGCATTGACAGCACTGGGGACAGGATTTTTGCCTTTGTTCTTATTAATTGCAAATTTGTAATGGCTTTACATCTGTTTTCACTTCTGTGTTCATTGCTATATCTAACAGTTGAAAAAAATATCAGCCTGTGATCCAGTCCTTGCATACCACACCATGAAGCAAACAAATGTTTTGCTGGAAATGTAAGCCGGGTTTTTTTTCTACTGATATGTAAAATACAGTCTGAGGTTCTCTTAGGAGACTATTTTTTAACATCATTTAGTGCATTCCAAGGTGTCTGTGCAAAGGGAGTCCTTCAAAGATTTTATGATCTGCAAGATATCTCTGTAAGTCTGGTTTTAATGGTGTACACAAAAAGGGAAAAGTCTTAGCAGGGCAAAGAAATCTCTCCTTTTTTCTTTTTTCTTTTGCTTTTCCTTTTCTTTTTCCTTTTCCTTTCCCTTTCTAATTTCCTTTTCGTTTTCCTTATCCCTAAATTTTAAGAATTTTAAGAAGATGAAGAACAGTTCATTAAATATATTTCCAGATATTCTTTCATAATACATCAATATTGCAATTGTTTCACTGCCACCATAAATATGAAGAGGGGAAAAAAAAGAGGCAAAGGACTGGCAGATAAGGTGATTACAAATAATTTGTCCTAATGTCTTTGTCATATACATTCCTCATATTTCCTGAACTCCATCCCACAAATTAAAAATGTGACGCTCTCTGGAGAATATAGATTTTTTTCCAGATTGATTTACCAGATGCCTGTCACCACCAAGACGCTTTGAAAGGCTGACTGATAGGCTGGGCTTTTGCAAGTTACTGTTCTACATGCAGTCCTTTTGCAGCTGATAGTGCTGCCAATGTTATTTTCTGACTGTGAGATTTAGTGCGGTATAGCTGGCTGGCAGTATCCCTGTAGGAGATTTTTCCTTGTTTGTGAGCTAAGTGAAGGGCAGGGTCCTGCATTCTTGGCAGCCTGTCATATGCATGAGCTGTTTGTTTTTTGTATTCAGCAAGCAGCGTTTTAAATCATTTTTAGCAAAACAAGACACAGAGAAAAAAGAGAGATCAAAATAGAGCTGAATATTTCATGTCATAATTTTGGCATCATGTCTTCTCTCGTCTTCTACATTGAAATCACAAATGAAAAGGGGAAATTCGGAGTCTTCAGTCGAGTAACTTTTCAATGCTCCTCACGTAACCTCACATATTCTCAGACTGGTATCTCATGCCCTATCAGCCATTTTTTAGAGAGCTGAAACTACTGCTGAGTGTGGGAAAAGCATAACCGCATTATAAACCTTCATGCCAATACATAGTGAATGGAATGTATCCCTCAGCACAGTCTTTAGATACTTCTTCAATCTATGAAATAAAGCTTGTCTATTGTTTAAGATATACAGGCCCAATATTGCCATTGCTGCAGAGGGGAATTCTGTTGAAAGTGATCAAATGATCCGTCCTACACAACTCCTACCTCTTTGCATAGACACACGCAGTTTTGATTTTTACATCAGCCATTCTTGTAAGAACATACAGTTTTGACCAACAAATGTTTGGAAAGGGACTAAATGGTGGGTTTGAAGCTGAGACAGCTTCTATATTGCTACATATTATGCAATATTAACCCTCTTATTTTTTGTCCTCCTTCAGCTCATAGAATAGAACCCTAAATAGAAAAGGAGGAAACTGAAGCCTATGGTGTACTGCACACAAAAAGAAGCCCTTCGAACACAGCTTTAAGCAGTTTAAAAGGCATAAATTAGGAAATACAAAGGAGTTTCACAGGGTGGTTTATACAGCTTTACTGCACAACGTGAGACTAAAGGTATGCATAGTCTGCAGGCATTGCTAGGTCTAAAACTGTGACATAAGCTTGATGCAGACTGAAAAGCTACTCAGAAGCAAGGTGAATTTTTCTGGGTCATACCCTTCTTTGCCTGTGCTACTCAAAGTCCAAGCTAGCTGCTGAAAAGGTTTATCTTCTTAGTCATGTCATTAGAGATATGGAAAATTGCATCATGTTAATTAATACAAACAGGAAAAAAATGCAAATAAGGCTTCTTTCCTAGTTATTCCTTTTAATTTGCCAGTATTTTGCAATATCTAGATTTCTTTAAGATAAAAGGCAGCAAGAATAGAGAACAAAAAAGGACCAGATCCGGATTTGTTTAGCCTTCAGGTTACATAAAGTAACCTGTACCTGAATAATTTTCTATTGCAAGCTCACAGGGTTAGTGATGGATTTTTAAACTGCCTGAGATTCTCAGAACTGGCTTTGGAATAATAGTGACCTCAAAATTCTGAGTATGCCTGTTTTTTTCCTCTGTACCTACTGCTGCTTCAGACAGTCAACTCTGAGAAATGGAGGA
The DNA here is from genome assembly GCF_003957555.1 of Calypte anna. NCBI lineage: Eukaryota > Metazoa > Chordata > Aves > Apodiformes > Trochilidae > Calypte > Calypte anna. The sequence continues at coordinate 34,601,186 of NC_044274.1, read as the reverse complement.
AACTATTTAGTAGGACCATAATAAGTATTGGGGAAGCAAGGATTTTCTTTAAATACAAGTGCAGAAGGTCATTGGAAATTGAGTGCCTAAATCTCAGGAGAAGATGGGGAGCAATAGGTTGCAGAACTACCTGTAATTTCACCTCATAAAGGACAATTGGAGTAAGCAGAAAACATACTAATGCACAATGCACAACGAGGTATACAGTGAAAAGGGACAGAAAGCAGTTGAGATTGACTTTGGAAAGAATATTAAAATAAACAAGATAAGGTTCACAGACTGTTTAAATGTAAAAAGAATGAGCAAGAAAAGGTTTCTGTTACAGACATGATTATGTGGGAAGAAGACTTGGTTTGGTCTGGAAGCAAAATTAATTTTTAACATCAGTTCCTGAAAGGAGAGTGATGAATAAGAAGATATATGTGAAGTGGCTAATGGGAATGAGAACATGTAAACCTGGAACAGGGACAGAAAAGAGATCCTTGAACAAAGTAGGACATCTACAGCCAGCTTTATGATGGGAAACAGATTCCAAAAAAGGCTTTAAGAAGCATAAGCCATCCCTGCAGTTAATTTCTGCATCATCCACTTTTCTGCACCAGCACGGGTTTTTCTGCAGCCACTGAACAAAATGCATTGATGAAACAATCCAGCTGGAAAAACAAGCATTTTTTTTCTAGTTCTAGGAAGGACAGAATACTTCTCCAAACCAAAGCGCAGTTCTAGGGCATTCCTGCTTAAGTTATTTGTTGGAGGGAAGTCTGGGAGAACTGTTCTATATGAGTTCATCAGAAGAGTAAATAAGCATCAGGGAAGGAAAAATACTATTTAAACTAAAGAATGATGTTTGCATAAGAACAAACGAGTACAAGGTGGCCATGGAAAAATTTAAGCAAAAGACTAGGAAATAGTGTCTAATCACTAAAGGAATGAGGTTCTTAGCCTGTGAACTGGGAACTGTCTCATTTTAAGGTGGCACTGTGCAGTTTATAAAGAAGTGATGTCATGTAGGCAAACTATGTGATAGAGTGAAAGAGGACCAGGGGACTCCGTATGCCTCTCACAATTCTTAGCTGGTACCTTGAAGCTCACAAAAACTAAAAATACCAATTGTGTCAGAAGTATTCGGTTCAATGGAATGTCAACATGAACAGCAATTAGAAGCATTCATTTTGTCCGGATCAGTTCACACAATCTTTAGATGCTACAGAATATTCAAAGTAGAATTACTACCATTTGTGAAAGACAGCTTAAAGTGGCTGTTTTTTCATGGCAAGAAAAAAGTTTTGAAAAGCAGTATTTCTTATTTATGAAAAATACCTGCTAGCTCTGGAACTCTTTCTTGCAAATTCTTAGCTTCTCTCATTGCTCGTGAAAGCACACACAGAGCAGAAAATCAGCCCTGACTTTTTATCCTCTCTGTGACTTTGGGAAAACCTATTCTTTAACTCCCCATGCAACCTCCCCTCCCTAGACTTTGATTAGGTTTAATTAGACTTTAACCCTCTGCATGCCAGGTGGGTTGGATTCTAGTTTTACAGATGCTCCTGTTTGACCAAAGGCAGAGCAAATATTGTTTTGACCTTGTTGTTTCCCAGTATTCTCCATTTGTTATCAGGTAAACTCAGAAGAAGATTTTAAAGGATGAAAACAGACAAATAGTTCTGCTCCATCTGTATCTCCCTTCTATGTTCTTCACATTTTTATTTTTTTCAAGAAGGGTGACAGTTTGAACTTTTCAGCCACTGGCCATGTTAAAGCTGAGAATGGTGGACATGGGGTTATGGACAAAGGCTAACTTTCCTGTCAGATATAATAGTGGAAAATGTAATAAAGAAAACTTGTATTATTCTCAAAAGGTGAATGGTATTTATGTCTCGCTTCACCTTTCCCTACAACATCTAGAAAAAAGAGTATTCTGTTAGAAAGAGACCTGTGGATGTTGCCCTTAAGTTCACTTTATAATTCAGCCTTTCTTCTGTTGCTGAGACTGGGACCAGGTTAAATATTATCAAGAGCAGTTGCTTGATTTCTGGCAGGTATTTGGGTGCATTGTTCTGGTCTTGCTCTTCATTGCACTGGGAACCTTGAGTAGCAGGAAACACTCATCAGCAGTGCATCTCGGGGATGCTTTTTGTCCATACTGAAACACCAGAAAGTATCTCTCTGCAGCTGTACTTTTAATTATATAGGATGAACCACCTCCTTTTACAGAGCAGCTACTCATAATTTAAAAGGTACCTCAGAATTCTGGGACAGGCAGGTTAAATTATAGCTATTACCAAGCAGCTATTTCAAGATTACTACCCTCCAAATAGCAAATCTCCCACCCCCATAAAACACAAACAAAACAAAAAGTTTACTTGTCCTTCCATAATTATTCTGGCATTCAACTCATAGCTTGCAATTTCCAGTCCTTCACCTCAACAGTTTCTTCTGCTCTTTATCATTATAGGTTCCAATATGTCAGACCAGGGTCCTGAAACTAAAAGACACAGAAGCTCATTTAGTTTCATTGCATTTTGATATGTATATGCTAAAATTAATTTGTTCTTTAAGTGCATGAAAGAGCAGGTAGCTGTACATACCTATATGTTGCTGCTGTTTTAAGGGTGTGGATTCCTAAACACTTCCAACATAGAAGTTCCTCATAGCCTTCTCCACTGTATTACTTAAGGCTAAGCTTACTCGACTGTCCAAGCAACTCAAGCACACTGGTTGAGAAACTCTTGGATTCCATCTCAGTAGCTGGAGAAACATGGGCTGTGCGTGGCTCCTGCCACAACTCTCCCTTTGTATTCCTATCAAAGCAGTGCATACCACTCCTGGGCATTCTGCAAGTGGGATGAGCATCTGTTTATTCTTCTGCAAAGAGGCAACAAGTTTGCTGTAACCACTGTTCCAAGGCTTGGTCTCAGTGCTGACCCATTCTACATTCTTTTAGGATATCAGTTCAGAGACAAAGTAGATGAGGGACCAGGTCTGTGCTGCAATTTGAACCTTCTGTGGTCAAATCCTATTGCTGACACATTGCAGGGAACTGTTATGTTTGCATAAAGCTAGATGTGGAAAGAGCTAGCCAGATGGTGGTGATGGAATTAAGAGTGATGAAATTAAGAAGAAATAGTTTACAGTTCCCTCATTTACTGAACACAGCCTACAACTGGACAGGATTAAAAACAGAGGTTCTGTGGGAAAACATTACTGGATCCAATGTAATTAAAAATGTTTTCCAGGATGCATATATAGATCGTTAGTGGCACTGGAGTCTTTCACTCTAGAATAAAAAATGCCACCCTTACATGTTTTATGTCTGATAGAAAAAGTCCTTCTGCAGAAATTATACAGGTGCAAACGTGATCAATTGCACTGCTGAAGTACATTCACAAATGTTCCTGCTGTTATTCACTACCCATAAGTATATTTGCCCACTCAGAACCTCAGCTCCCCCAAACTTGTAAAATGCAATAGGTCTTCTAATATTTCATTACATTTTAACATACAAGGGAGACTTTTTATTTCCCCATCAAGTGGAACATTTAACCCTCTCTTCATCATGTGAAATGCAAATGGTACATGACAATAAGCAATAAAGTGAGTTGTAAACTGGGCCCATCTTCAAAATCAGAGATCTCATAGATTCATGAGGCTCTCTGTTCTGGCCTAATTCTCTCTTGCAAGGCAGATGCTGTCCTGACTGTCCTGACCAAGCAAGCTCCACGTGGACATAACTCTCCAGCCTTTCTAAGAAATGACTGAGCCTTTCCTAAGAGTAAATCACATTTGTCTGTAAGCCATCTGCCCTATCTCTGGAGATTTTTTATGGGCGGTTTCTTACACTGTTCCAGAGTCTATAATATGTATGAGGGCTTTAAGTGTACATTCCTGCCAGTTCCCATTCCTAGCTGTTTATGAACCAGTTGTTCGTTAACTTCTCTAATCATAGATTCATAGCATTGTAGAATCACAGAATGGAAGGGGTTGGAGGGGTCCTCTGGAGATCATCGAGCCCATTCCCCTTGCCAAATTAGGATCCTGTAGAACAGGTCCCAGAATCACAGAATTATGAGAGTTGGAAGGGACCTCTAGAGATCTAGCCCAAGTCTTCCACTAATGCAGGATCACCTAGAGCACGCTACACAGGACTGCATCCAGGTGGGTTTTGAGTACCTACAGAGAAGGGAATTCCACTACCTCCCCGGGCAACCTCTTCCAGTGCCTTTGCACCCTCATAGTAAAAAGTTTTTTCTTATGTTTAAATGTAACTTCCTACATACCAGCTTGTGCCCTTTCCCCCTCGTCCTGTCACGGGGAACTGCTGACATGAGTCCAGCTCCATCTTCCTTGCACCCAAGCTTAAGGCACTTGTAGACATTGATAAGGTCTCCCCCCTGCCTCGTCTTTTCCGGGCTATAGAGTCCTGACTCTCTCAGTCTTTCCTCATAAGAGAGATGCTCCAATACCCCAGTCGTCTTTGTTGTCCTCCACTGGGCTCTCTCCAGTAGTTCCCTGTCTCTCTTGAACTGGGGAGCCCAGAACTGGATGCACTACACAAAAACTGGAACTGGATGCAGGCCACACAGAAACACATCCAAATGCATCTTGAAAGTCTCGAGAGAAGTAGACTACACAACCTCTCTGGGCAGCATGTTCCACTGTTCTGTCACCCTGATACTAAAAACATTTTTCCTTATATTAAGATAACTTCCTGTGTCCCAGTTTAGGTCAATTTCCCATGTTCTATCACAGGGTACCACTGAAAAGACACTGGCACCTTCTACTTGAAACCCCCCCTTCAGGTATTTATAAACATTAATAAGATCCCCCCTCAGTCTTCTCTTCTCTAGACTAAACACCCCCAGATCTCTTTCCTCAAATGACAGATGTTACAGTCCCCTGATCATCCTTGTGGCCTTCTGTTGGACTCTCTCTAGTATATCCCTGTCACTCTTGAACTGGGAAGCCCAGAACTGGACACAATATACCATATGTGGTCTCACTAGGGCAGAACCTCCTTCATCCTGCAGGACAAACTCTTCTTAATGCACCCCAAGATACCATTGGCCTTGGCCACAAAGGCACATTGCTGAACCATGGATAACTTATTGTCCACCAGGACTCCAAGGTCCTTCTCCTTGGAGCTGCTTTTGGGAAGGTCATCCCCAGCTGAAGGATTCTAAACTTATTCTTCTTGACTACTACTAGTTACCCCCTTTGCCCAGCTCTCCAGTCTGCCCAGATCTCACTGAATGGCTACACAGCCCTCTGGTGTATCAGCCAATCCCCCAAGTTTTGTATCATCATCCTACTTGCTGAGGATACAGTCTGTATCCTCATCTTCACTGATGAAAGTGTTGAATAAACCTAGACCCAGTACTGGCCCCTGGAGAACACCACTACTCACAGTTCTACAACTGGACTCAGCACTGTTGATCGTGGCCCTCTGAGCTCTATTGTTTAACCAGTTCTCAATCTATCTCACCGTCCACTCTTCTGACCCATACTTTCTGAGTTAGGGCATGAGGATGTTATGGGAGACAGTATCAAAAGACCTGTTAAAGTCCAGGTAGACAACATCCACTGCTCTCCCTGCATCTACCCATTCAGTCACACTGTCATAAAAAGCTATCCGTCAAACATGATTTATCCTTGGCAAATCCATGCTCGATATTTCTGATAACCTTCTTTTCTTCCATGTACTTAGAGACAACCTCCAGAATGAGCTGCTCCGTCACCTTTCCAGGGGTGGAGGTAAGGCTGAGTGGTCTGTAGTTTCCTGGATCTTCTTTCTTGCCCTTTTTGAATATTGGAATGACGTTGGCTTTCCTCCAGTCCTCAGGAATCTCTTCTGCTTTCCATGATCTTTTGGAAGTGACGGAGAGTGGTAGAGCAACAACATCTCTCTGTACTTGTGGGTGCATCCCATTGGGGCCCATGGATTTGTTTATGTTCAATCCTCACTGACCAGTGGAGAGTCTTCCTTTCTCAAGGTTTTTTCTCTTCCTTTCTCAAGGTTTTTTTTCTTCCTTTCAGGCTCTGGGATTTCCAAGACCTGGTCTTAGCAGTAAAGACAGAAGCAAAAAGGCATTCAGAAGCTCTTCCTTCTCTGCATCTTCCATTATCAAGGCAGCCATCTCATTCAGCATGATTCACATGATTCCTATTCTTCCTTTTACTGCTGATGTATTTAAAGAAACCTTTCTTGTTCTCCTTTACATCCTTTGCCAGATTTAATTCCTCCTTGTTGCTTTGCTACATATCCAAACAACATTCCTATAATTATTGCAAGTGACCTTTTTTCACATACTGTGAGCTTCTTTCTTCCATATGACTTCTTTTCAGTAGCTCCTTGCTCATCTATGCAGATCTTCCTACTCTACTCAATTATTTTACTTAATGGAATGCACCCATCTTGAGTTTGGGGGATGTGATGTTTTAACACTAACCAGCTCTTTTGTACCCCCATACCTTGTAGAGTCTTAGCCCATGGAGTTCCTCCAAGTACATCTTTGAAGAGGACAAAGTTAGACCTCCTGAAGTCCAGAGTTGCAATCCTTCTTATTTCCCTGTTTCTTCCTTTTGTGGTACTGCACTCTACCATTTCATGATCATGATCACTCAGGACATTCTCCTCCCAATATGTCTTCAACTAGACCTTTATGGATTATTATAGAGTCCAACAGTGCACCTTTCCTTGTTGGCTCTTCCACCACCTGCATCAGAAAGCTGTTGTCAGTACACTGCAAGAGCCTTCTGGACTGAGTATGCCCAGCTGTGTGGCCCTTCCAAAAATGACAGGGTGATTGAAATCACCTGTAGGCACTAGAACATGTGATCCTGAGGCTACTTCCAGCTCTCTGTAGAAGGCCTTGACGCCGCCTTCTTGGTTTGGTGGTAGACATGTAGTAGATATGCACAACAAATTTACCCATATTTGTGTGCCCTTTAATTCTTACCCGTAAGCTTTCAACACATTCTTCCTCCCACCCTGTATAGAGCTCAATGCATTCCAGTTGCTCTCTCACACAGAGAACAGCTCCACCACCTCAAGTTGCTGCTAAAAAGTACACAGCCATACATGAATATAGTCCTGTCATGTGAACTATCCCACCATGTCTCAGTAATTGCAATGAGATCACAGCCCTGTGAATGAAGCCTGGTTATGTCCCACTACCCCTTCAAATCTAGTTTGAAGCTCTGTCAATCATCCCCACAATCTCTTGCACAAAGACTGAGTCTCTTGCCCTTTTAAAAAGGTGTCTCCCATGAGGTGCCATCAAGCCTGGTGCTGTATAGGCATGCCATAATCCTTGTTTGCATCTTACACTGTTTACCTTCATAACTGTGGCAGCAAGTTGCATGAGACTAATACTCATTATATTTAAAAATACTTACTTTTATCTGTTCTGAACTTACCTCCTACTGATTTCACTGAGTGTCCTTGCTACAGTAATTCAGACTTTGCTTTTAGTAGTTCTTCAGCTGTTGCTGATTGACCTCACTTTATCCAACACATTAATGATTTTGTGAAGCTCTGCTTAAGCATTCAAGTTCTCTTTTCCTGTGCCTCTCCAATTGCATTACATGCTTCCTGAGCTGTGGAGACCAGAACTTCACATAGTACTATAGGCATGAGAGGGGTGAGGGCGAGGGACATGGATGTGTAAAATGATAGAATTATACTCTGTGCTGTTATGTTGTTAGTACTCATGCTGGTAATGCATCATGTCTTGGGTCTGACTTGGCCCTGAAGTAGATTGTCAGCACTCAGCTGGCTGTTCCAGAGGGTGGAACACATAATGAGAGCTGAAACATTTGTTAAGTCCTTTGCATGAGAAGATATGCCTGGGACATAACAAGCTCCATCTAGTCTCCTGTAAAGCGCTGACCCAGTCTAAAGTCTTCTGAATGCTTCACTGAAAGAACAGTGGGGATTTCTTTTCTTCCTTCTTTTGTTTGTTTGTTTGTTTGTTCGTTTATTTTGGGAGCATGCCAGTTTTATTGACCTTCTGAGGGCTCCCTGCATGAATAAATCATCATGGGGAATCATCCATAGAAAAAAACACCGAAGGAGATTCTGCACTGATAGTCTGAAAATTTGCAAAGAGACTGGGTACAAGTGATGGTGTCCTTTGACGGCTGAAATTTGAGTGCTAACTTATCTAACACTCGTCTTAATCCCATTACATGCCCAGAAAAGGGGACAGAAGTGCAATTCTCATTGCCACACAGCTTGAAGCAAGGTTCAGAATGTTTTTGGACACCGAGCTATAGCTGAATTAGATGCCCACCCATCTAAAAGGCATCAGTGAACACAGGCAGTGCCACAAAGGCTGTATTTCCATTCCGCTGCAGTTTTGTGGCTAGTCTGGGAAGGGGAGGCAGGCAGCACTGAATGATGAGGCATGGGATCACAGCCTTATTGCTTAGGCAGGGGCTTGTCCCCTGCCAGCATGTGCTGCGGAGGGCCTGAGGGCCCCTTGAAACTTCTGCTCACTGTAATCAGCACTTTTTCTGGCTACAAACAGTCCTTCGGATCTGTGAATCCTCTTTGGGATTGTCAAAACCCATTCGATGGAAAGCCCTACGGTATTTGATCCAGGCTGTAAGCAGATGCAAGGGAAGGGGCTGAAAGCTATTTAAAATATTTTGCAGAAAAATGTAGGTAATTAGAGGGTTAATCTGTTTTTCCCCCGAATGCCTGATTTCATGCGCCCATCTTGCATAATGCTTTGGCTGAACTGCACAGACCCACTCCTGCCACAGTCAGCACGATCCCATCCCACTCTTCTTCCTTAACACCATCTCAAGCATTCCCTTTTTTCCAGCATCAGCACCGGAATCTTCTCCAAGGAGTGGTACTGAAGGTTCAGGGCGTTTGGAGGTTCGGTTTCCATGGCAGCCAGGCTCCTGCCCCCAGACGGGAGCTCAGGAAGAAACAGGAGGGAGAGCAAGAGAAAGTCATTAAATGTGCCAATTAGTATGCAGCACCAGGGCTGCTGTGGCAGGCAGCATTTGCAAAGACGGGCAGCAGCAGGGGTGCCCTGAAACATGGCAGGCCAGGGGAAGATGGAGTCGCAGGCAGGAGCTGAAGTGCAGCTGCCCGTGGCTGGGGCACCAAGGAGAGTATCACACCAGACAACTACTTGTTCTCTTACTGATGAGCTCTCCAGCACCAGTCACACCCTGCAAACTAAATGCCCCAGAAACAGGGAGGCCTCTGATTTCCTGTTGGTTGTGAAAAGCACAAATATTACACACTCTCACGTTTGTGCAGTTGATAACCATTGATAATGGTAAAGGGGAAATAAGTTCAGTTGAACACATGATATTTTCTGCTACCACTTAGGCTGTAGTGCGTTGCAGAACATGAATTTTAGAAAAGATGCAGCTTAGAGACCAGGGTGCATTTTCATGGGAATGGATGATGGGGTTCTGCTGAATTCCAGTTGTGATGCCAAGCGATGTTGCTGCCCGCTCCCACAGAGCATCCAATTTCTGTTGCATGTAGTCTTTTTCTTAATTTCTTGGCCTAGGTTGTTGGTGGTTTCTTTTAGATTTCTCTGTTATGTTAATGATTGCAATATTTTTTCCTGGACTGACAACATTTCAGTCAGATCTACAAGTATGTTGTGCAACTGTACAGGAGCTATACATGTTTTGCTGTGCTTCTGAAAAAACAGTGCAGTGTGACAGTTGGAGATTGTTAGAGGGATTGATTCTGTTGTGATGTAGCCATGCTAAAATATCGAATATCTAAAAAGGGAGCACTCTAAATATCTTAATAGGACATTGGCTGGTGCTGTTTCAGATTTTGAGTTTCTTTTTAGACACTGCTGATCACTATCTTCCATCGATTCTATGGGAAGAATCTGCCTACGGAAATTTCAAAAGAACTTGCCTATTATCTAGTGATTTTTTTGTTGCTTGTTTTTGTTTAGGCTGTAATATAATACTTCTCAATGTATGTTTATTCACTATAGTATATCTTAGTGCTTCATCTGGGATATAGTTGTTTTAAGGCATAGTTTACTGATCTTGTGTGAAGCTTCATGTGTTCGTTTTTTTCAATAAATCTCTGTAAAATGTGCCATCCCTCAGTGCAGATTTATCTTGATTATCTGAGTTGAACATGAAAAAGTTTTGAGCAGGATAAGAATTCCTCCTGGAATTCCTCTTGGAAGTGATAATGGAAGTAATTTAGAGACTAATGAAATGGCATTGAGATGCTCCTCATCCCACTGCCAACCTCTATCTGTGCCAAACTGTCCAGGGCCTGAAATACACTGGAAATCCCCTGTATGTTGTGCTCTCTCATGTTCAAGGAGGTACCACTGTTTGCAGAAAGCTGCCCTCCAAAAGTATTATGTTCTCCTTCGCCTCCTGGCCCTCTGATAGCAGACATTATTGAGATTTTTCTTAAAACACCTATGTAGGTCTTTGCTTCACTTCAGAACCAATTAAGATGATGCACAATATCAAAAAACACGCATGGCCAGCAGGTCAAGGTAGGTCATTCTCCTATCATGGGACCCCACATGGAGTACCACGTCCAGTTTTGGAGCCCCCAGTATAACGACATGGAACTGTTGGGGCAAGTCCTGAGGAGGGCCACAAAGATGATCAGAAGGCTGGAGCAGCTCTTCTATAAACACAGGCTGAGAGAGCTGGGGTTGTTCAGCCTGAAGAAGGATAGGCTTCAGAGATACCTTCTAGCAGCCTTCCAGTACCTGAAGGGACCCTACAGGAAAGCTCAGGAGGAACTTTTTACAAGAGCATGTAGCAAGAGCACAAGGGACTTAAAAATGGAAGAGGGGGGATTTAGATTAGACATTAGGAAGAAATTCTTCACTGTGAGGCACTGCAAGGTGTTGCCTGGAGAAGATGTTCATGCCCCATCCATGGAAGTATTCAAGAACAGACTGAATGGGGCTTGGAGCAACCTGGTCTAGTGGGAGGTGTCCCTGCCCATGGCAGGGGATTTGGAACTAGATGGTGTTTATGATTTCTCCTAGACTGAACCATTCTAAGATTGTATGATTCTGTACTGTAGAATGTGTTGCGTAAATTGATTATCAGTCACATTTTATTTTTAATTACCTGAGTACATTTTGTGTAAAGTTTCCACTCAAACTGAAATACTGTGGGAGAACGTGTCTGTTTCTCATTTCTGGAAAACACCAACATTTTGAATGTCAAAATTTATTGCTCAAAATTATTTCAAATAGAATCACAGCATTATCTTGTTTGGAAAACCCTTAAAGATCGTCGAGTCCAGCCTTCAACCTAACACTGATAAGACCTTAGCTAAGCCATATCCTTAAGTACCATGTCTATACAACTCAAATACCTGCAGGGATGGTGACTCCACTGCTGCCCTAGGCAGCCTATTCCAATGTGTAGTAACCCTTACAATGAATAAATTCTTCCTAACATCCAATCTAAACCTCCCGTGGCACAACTTGAACCTGTTACCTCTTGTACTATCACATGTAGCTTCATTGAACAGACCAATCCTCACCTCTTTACAACTCCTTTAAGGCATTTATAGAAAGTGATAAGGTCTCCCCTCAGTCTCTTCCAGGTTAAACAACCCAAGCTCCCTTATACACTCCTCCTAAGACCTATGTTCCAAACACTTCATTAGCTTTTTTGCCCTTCTTTGGACACACTACAGCCAAAAGTTATTGTAATTCTTCTATCAGTCAGTCCTTAGACTAAATACAACTATCTCTTCCTTTACTGAGATAATGATTCTCTCTTCATTTTGGCAGCACAGAACAAAGAGGTCTAGGGCTCAGTTCCACATGGCCTGATTCTGATGCATAATATAAAAATATTACACATTTCTTGAACCCTTTTTTTTCTAAAACCTGCATCCTAGCTTATGCTTATATATGTAGCTCTGTCTTTCATATAAGTTAGTGCATCCTTCTCTTTCTTTGCATACGTATTACTTATTATTTCCATAAACAGTAACACCGGTTTTAACTATTCTGTAATATTAACATAAAATCTTAAATTTTAAATGTCTAAAAATATTAACAATGGTAACAAAAGTAAAGATAACAAGATTTTTCCATTATTATATTATGTTAAAATTAATTGTTTGGAAATGAATTTGTGACAAATACATTGTAGTGATTGACATCCATCCCAGTGTTAACATTCAGCAGAAAGTACATAGCAGTTTTTCCTTTGTCCTCCAGCTGATAGCATAATGAGTGGCTTGCATGGCATGGCCTTCACATGGCCCCAGAGAGGTTAATTTCATCCTTCGTGCTAAAGCATGATCACAGAATTTAAGCCTTGGAAAGAAATAATAAAGATATTTACATATGCTGAACTAGAATCTTTAGCCTGGGCTTCTCAGAGAGCAAGGACATTGATCGTAATGATAAAGGTTCTTTGACCGAGTGACATTGCAGAAGAAAATTCTACTGCAAGTGTGAAATAACCTAAAGCTGTACTATGGCTGCAAGACAGAATGCAAATATATTCACTTTGTGAAGGGAACAACTCCCTGTGGTGGCAGGCATAATCCCAAGACCCTTGAAATTTGATGTCAGACTGTGTGCTCTGTTTCTTTATCCAAAACTCTGCCTGAGTTTCACCTAAGGAGAGCCCAGAATCTTGTCCTGAGAGACTGTGCTCCCTGACTCAGGGGAAAACCCTATTTCTGGGTATGACAGCTGAAAAGCGTGATTCCATCAGAACTTTCTGACAGATGCTCAAAACCTGTGAAATTCCCCAGGAGCCAGTGGAAGTTGCCTTATATCCTGCCAGTAAGGGTGTGTGGGGTCCTGCCAGGTAATGGAAAATTGGAAAATGGAAAAATGGAAAGCTGTTTCTGTGTTCTCTTGGAGAAGGCCCCAGTTCTGCCTTATTGTATTTTATTCCCTGCCCCTCTCTTGCAGAGGAAAAACAAATGAGCAAGGTCACTGCAGTTTTTATGTTCTACCTGCTGGAGAGGTGAAATTATATTTATTATCCTCATTCTGAATATTGTATTTGTTTCAGCAGTATTCATTCTGAATATTACATTCCTTTTGCTGAAGTAGAAAAGCATAAAAGCTTCTTGTAACTTGACAGTGTTTTGACTGCAATAGCCTGTTGAATTGCTGCTTCCTTTGGTACTTGCTGCTTTATTAAATTGCTCCTGCTGAGCTTAAAGAGGCCTTGATTTGAGTAAGTGCCCATCAGGGGAAATAACCCATATTAAATTGTTTAACATGGAAAGTTCTCCCCTGCTTTTTCTCTATAGCCAAGACAGTTTTGTAGTCAACTTCCTTCTGTCCTAACTGTGTCAGTCCTGTCAGAGGATTATATGGACACTGGGAAGCTGTCTGATCTTAAAGAGTAAGAAGTGGGGTTCAGAAACTGTCAGACTTCACTCCTGTCAGAGAGAAGCATGGATAGAAGCATTGGCTCACATATGGCACTCATTGTTATCTCTTCAAAACCATCAGAAAAGTGTATGTAGCAATACTTTGGGGTTTCATACACTTCAGTGCAGTGCATTTACTGTCATGCTATAAACAGTGTCCTGTGTAACTAGATGCAAATAATGTGTCAAAATTTAGTGGCATACGTTTTGTGATGGAGTCTTCATGATCTTGCATTAATCCTGTTCCTTCGCTATCTAGCTCATGGATCTTGATAACAAAGGACCCTGTCACTCCTACAGGGATTATTATGCAAAGTGTTCAGAAAAAATTAAAAGCAAAGTCAAATGGATCAAATACACAGTACAGCAACTTGAAGGACATTAATTTAAAATCTCAGTAATGACATGAAATCACCATGCCAGAGGGCTCCCTCCTTTGTCAGAGTTAGCTGGTCAGTGATAAGCCAACTCCTATTTGGCAGAGAGGAAAGTCAAATGAAAAGGAGTTGCAGCCTAAGGACAGAGTCAAGGATAATGGGAACTTGAGAAACACCCCCTTCCTGAAGGCCATATTGAACCATAAAATGAAAATATTGTGATGGATACAAGATCCAGCCATGTTTTCAATGGAAATAGACACAGAGATCAGGATGCAGGGTTAGGTGAAGGTTACAGCCTAATACACAAAAAGAACAATAGATTTGCCTGGCAGGGAAACAAAGAAAACTATACACTAAGGCCTGAAGCACATAACATTTTAATAGGAACATCACTGAGTTTGTTTGATAATACTATGTGTGGATCATCCTAAACACTTCCAAAGAGCATTAAAAATTAGCATGACTTTAAAGGGAAACGAATGCTTTATGAACACTATTTTGTAAGTTTTCACTTGAAGCAAATTAAAAATACTCTAAAGTACAAAGGCTCATAAACAGTGTTAGGGCTATAGTAACCCACTGTCATACAACCAAGCTGAAGTGCAGTTGCTATGGTGAGCTCTCTTGTAATTTTAAATTACAAACGTTTAAAAGTAGCATTTTTTAAAAGTGTTACTATTAGGTATGAGATGTTCTGCAAGAGTGTATTGGAGCTCCATGTAGATCAGGCCTTCATTGAGCTAGGCATTATAAAAGTATAGGTAAAAAATTGCCAGCCTAATTTAAGTATGATATGTTTTAGTACCATATTTTTACAGAGATTGAGTTGGGAAACCTAGCCCAATGTACTGAACTGCCCAAAACACTGTGGTTGTAGGCAATCTCAGAAACCCCCCCCAAAATTGAGATTCATTATCTTAACAATGTGAGACATTAATTTCCTGCTGGGCTTACTTTGAATGTCTTCTTAACCTCCTTGAAATCTAAGAAAATCTGTAGTCTGAAAATGCTGCATTCAAGATATAGAGCTGATATTAATTTTTAAAAATGGAAATCTCAGAAAATTTAATTACTGTGCTAACTACTTGGGTGTAAAATTGCAGCCTGTTTTGTTTTGTTTTGTTTTTTTTAAACAGGGCATCTCACGTTTGAGTTCTCAGTTTTACTGCAGATCCTACTTCTCTTTGAGCAGTAAAAGGAAAATTACATTTATGCATTGATTTTTACTTAATTATGGTATTACATCAGTGCAGCAAGAAGAGAACTCAGTATTTATTAGGATTCTTCTTCATCCAGAGAGAAAGATGAGCAGACATGAGGAAAGAACTACCTCAGTGCTGCATGGTTAAAGGAGCTTGATCCTAGGAGAAGGTATAAGAATTTCCAAAATGTCCCCCTGGGGCTCTGCAAAAAGTGTGAGGGTTTTTTTCCACCTACCACTTCTCCTTTGTCCACATACCACTAGCATTTGGTGGAGGATGTGAGTAGCATGTTGCACAATCTGAGATGTGTGGAAGCCTGTATGTGTTAAATCTTCAGAGTCTTGCCTAAAATGCAATAACGCTGGTGCAGAGCCCTAAATTTTTTCAGAGGTCACTGTGATCTTCTCTGTTCCCTGTGATCACCTGGTAGTGAACTTAACAGGCTTTATGTCAGGAAGCCAAACTTCTACCCTGATGGCATGCTATCAGGGAATGTGTCTACCCGGGGAAATGCTAGGGGGGATTTCTTACTATGCTGACACCCTCTGCAAATATGTGCATGGGAAGAGATTGTCTAACCTTGTTTTAGCAGCAGAAAGATGCTCCAGCATCACAGGAAGAATTTACATCTCAGTGTTGCTTTTAAGCAAACACAGTCATGTGTATTCCAAGAGCTATTGTGTGCACAGTGCAATATAATGTTTCCCGAATGGAAAATGACAGTGCTGAGGATAGAGACAGACACTGAAAAGAGTTAAGAAATAAAAATCCAAAAAGCAAATGCAAAACCAAAACCCAAATCTGTGGCTCCAAGCCTTCTGTTGGTTTAAGTCCTCCCTTAACACCAGGGTAGAAATTTAGCCAAGAGCTATAAAATGATTTCATCACTGCCTGGGCTACACTTTGGCACTTGTGTCCAAGAACAGTATTTTTAGCCTGCCTTGAGGAATAATTCCACATACGAATTTGATAAGGGCAATTTAGAATTTTGCAAGCTCCATAGGAACGAGTGATTTTTTTTTTCC
Organism: Calypte anna; assembly: GCF_003957555.1. Taxonomy (NCBI): domain Eukaryota; kingdom Metazoa; phylum Chordata; class Aves; order Apodiformes; family Trochilidae; genus Calypte; species Calypte anna. The sequence continues at coordinate 34,585,192 of NC_044274.1, read as the reverse complement.
TGGTAATAGCAGTTACTGATATTTTTAGTGATCGTATTGCATGTTATGTGATGGATACCTCATTTCAAAGCAAATGCCTGTTTCAATTCACAGAGTAATGTCATAGTACAAGTGCAGACATAAAAACAAGAATTCATGGAAGGAAAATAAATATTTTTGTTCTGTTTAATGAAACTTTTCTCTTCTGTTTTCCAGTTTATGGAAACAAATTACAACCCAGAGAAAATGAGACGTAGAAAACATAATCAAGACTGCAGAGAAAAGGAAAGTGAACAGATTAGCATCTGGCTGAGGACCAGTGTAATTTAGCCTCTCACAGGTTCCTGCCAGTGTAATTGTCTATCTGGATAGACTTAGATTATCTTGTTGACACTGACAGTGTAGAGTATCACAGTGCAGGCACTGAAGACAGGTTGGGATTGTGGTTATCATTATACTTCTCCCTTGTTATTTTGACAAAAAGAGAGAAGTCTTCACAGAAAAGAGCAATTGCTAATTCTCTGAAATAGGATTATTACTGGTCTTTCAGTTCATAAGACCTTGCCCTGCCTTCTTGATGCTTCTTGCTGGAAAAAATGTATCTCTGAACTGCCTTCAGTAGTTGAAAAATTTGATCTGACGTGACTTGCCCAACATCATACAGGTAGTCTGTAAACAAGGCAAAATATCAGACATGAAATGGTTGACTTGCTTTTTGCATTGATAGTTCAAAACAACCTCTTGTGGGAAAGATGTGGGAGCTCATTAGGTTTGCCCATATTCTTAGGATTTGTGAAACTAAAGACTGCTAATTTTGTTGCCTCACATGTGTGGCAGTTTGTTAATATTGGCATTTGTAACCCATGTGATAAATTAACTATTCAGGAAAAGGACAGGAAACTATCTAATGAAAATGAAAGTACTGGAACATCTGAGACATTTTACTAAAAATTGCAGTTCTCCCATGCTGTTTAAGTTATAGAAGCACTTTGTCACTCACAAGTAAGAACTAAAGCTACAGATGAAACTCTGTTGCTCCTCTTGTCTCCTATAATGTAAGTTGATGTGTTCAATAGATAGGGTCAGGCTTGCTACATTAACCTATAGTAAATTAGGGAAAAAAAAAAAAAAAAGTGGTTTTGAGTAAAATGAATATGCAAATATATTATGATCTTCAGTATTTGAGAAATAGTTTTCAGCTTGACATCAGGCATAGAGATTTCCTAGTGAACACAAAGTGGTTAATGTGTTATGATACTAATTTCCAGTCTGCCCTTGAGTAACTGCTACTTGTTAATGTTGACGGTGCAGTTAAGCTAGCATCTCATCAGTAGTATTTCAACTAGGTAGAGACCATTTTCCCCATACATTATAAAGGTGATTTTTAAAACCTTTTCACCCTGGCTAAGTAGCCCAGATTGCTTGGGATTAATATAAAAATAGGATTTGATACTTCATAAACTGCTTTGGAAATCTGAAGGGCAGTGGCTGTAGTTGATTAAGATTGGTTTGCTGCTGACTTGGACACATTTGATGATCATCCCAGAGCCTGTGAGAATTTCAACATGAGTTGTTCCAGCAGCTTGTCTGCTGATACCTGATAGCTGTCTTCATTCGGTGGTACAACAGGCAGACACTGAGGTGTGGAAATACTTTTAGGATACAAGTGATACAGTGACAGCTTTTCATAAAGCAAAACACAGGGCTTTTCATGAGCTCAATATTTCCAATTTCAAGTTGTGCCACTGGAGTGATCAGTGATTATGTGATATGGCATAACTTGATATGGCAAGTTAGGAGGATACAAGGTGCTTTTGAAAGGAGAGGCTACCTGGTTCAAGGGGTCAAGACATCTCTATTTAGTAGTAATCCCAGTGCCCTGCTTTTAACCACAGTCCTGAATTCCTGTCTTTAGAAACTAATCTAAATGTCTACAGATTTCACTGTTCAAGTTCTCTTTCCTTTCAATTTATCACAGTATACCTCCCTTTCTCTTCACTTAGATTATCACTGATTGTTTAACACTAGAATTTTTCCCCATTTTAAACTAAAGGAAGTTATATTTTAAAGAAATAAAATATTCTTTTCTTTTTTTTTTTCACTCATGCACAGCTCATCCTGGGACACCAGCTGTAATCTGTTACTGTGCAGTGATGCAGATTTCTATTCAGTTAGCTTTCTTTCTGTCCCTCTGATAGGAGAAATTTCTTTTAATCAAGATATGTTAATCATGTTACCTTCTTCACAGTACTTGTCTGGTCTTACTTCCAGGGCACTTCATGTTCCTTAGTACAGAGTATGCGCTCTGTAATGCAGTAACTCCTGCGGTCTATTAATTATTGTGTGTATTTGGCTGACCCAATATGACATTGAATTGTGTAAAACACAGAAATAGGTAAATTTTATATTTCTTTTCAGCTTAGCTTTTAAAAATGTCTTTGGAAGATTCTGAATTGTGATAAACATTAATTCGTTCACATATATTAATTCCATGCAGTATTCCGTGCAGTGTCTTTCCTTCATTCCACCCTCTTGGCAGAATAATTTCTAGCTCTCCGTAAGCCTTACTGAGAAGTTTGGTAAGAACTGTATGTTGCAACATGTGGCCTATCTGCATATGACCACAGGAATAGCTTCTCCAGAGGCTACTCTGGACAAGGATCCTGTCACTATGAGTAACCACCAGTGCCTGCTGAATAGTACAAAAATAGGTTAAGTAAATAGTAACATTTCTTTCATGTACTCCCTTAGCCTCCAGCACTCTGCAGCTCAGACACTTCCTGGGACCAAGGTGGTATCTTTGTGGTTCATAGTCCTTTTCAGATTTGTCCTTCATGAGTGTGTTTAATCACTTTTTGATCTCAAGTAAGACAGTAGGTTTAGCAATATCTTGTGGCAATGTGCTCCACAAGCAATAGTACACTATGTGACAGGATGCCTCTTGTTTGTAACAAACCTGCCAGTTACCAATTTCTTTTGTTGTTTTCTGATTCTTGATTTGGTCTTTCTTACAGAGACTAATGGGAAGAATTTTATCTCCAGTGGCACAAAGTTAACACACAATATTGAACTCACATTGCACAACAAGAGAGAGAATTTACAGTGTTGTTCTAGAATGTTGTTATAGACATTGTTTCAGTTTTTCTGACAAAACTGAAATCAAGAACTTTAGATACAAGTCTCATTTGAATAGAGATGAAATGAAGAAGGGTTAAAAGTGAAAATGAAGATACATCTTCACCTACTGGCTAATAATCCACCTTATTTTATGATTCAGTTACCTAATGTGCTGGAGTAATATTCTTTGTGATTACTGAGAAAATAATACATTGTTTTTCTCCAACTGGACAGAGTAGGACTGATGATATTTTTAAGAGAGACATTAACTTTGTCTGCAAGGCCAGGGCATGGCAGAAATAAAAATAAAAATTATTGATTTTTTTTTTCTTGTACTGAGAGAAACATTTTCCAGCATTTTATGAGGGGGAAAGAGCAAATGTTCAGCAGCAGAAAAGAGGTATTCAGTTTTAGCAGTGACATGATAACTTTTTCTATGCAGTTATATCATCCTAAAATGCAGGAACAAGTCAGAAGACCAAAACATAAATAGCAAAAACTACCCTGAAATGCTATAAGCTCACAAGTATAAAGTATGCTTTCTTAGAAGGGGATGAACAAATTAATCAAAAGGTATAGCTTGGTTCCAATTTTATAAACTAAGATCTAGTTGCATTATGGAGACTTTTCACATGACAGTTAATTTAAGCATCTGCTGAACTGTGTGTTGCTGTTTTCAAGTCTACCACCTGGATCTGCAGACAGCCTGAGATCATCTTCAGGCTGCTCTGGGGAGATGCTGCACTCAAGCCAGACAGGGTATTGGGCAGTATCAGGGCTGTAAACCATGGGTTAGTCATTCGGGTTCATTGAGCTCACAAAGTAAAAAAATTACTTTTATCCTGTTGGCAGAAAAAGCATCACTAGTCTTCAGAGAATATACAGAGCACTGTGACACATTACTGCAATGCTACTCTGTGGGTATCGTGGGAGCCTGGGAACACTGAACGTAAATGAGGAAGCCCGATTTCCATGGCTATGCAATTGGCTGTTGTGCTTTTTACTGCTTGAATTCAGAGTATTCAATGCTTGAAGACAGAAACTGAAAAAAAAAATTAAAAATGGTTATGTAATACAATGCCTGTAGAAGCTGGGGGTTGGATTTAACGTTCTCTGCAGGAGTGCTCTCCAAATATGTCCACCAGCACTTAGTAGGAGGAGAGATTGCTCCCTGTTCTGAGTAGTCCCTGTCCTGGCTTTGGTCAGCCCCTGCAGCACCATACAGCATGGCTCTGGAGCCCCAAAGCCCTCTGTCATACCCTCAGCAGCACAGTCCCTGAGGCTGCTGTGGTGAGACCAGGTTACAAAAGTGTGGCCAGTCCATTCAGCCCTCCCTCTTCATGGTACAAATGACTAAGGCATAAACCTGGTGTGAATTGATAGACTGACTGGTCACCTTATTTCTAGTGCCTTGCCTAGCTCATGGCTCCCATCTGTGCAGCCCCACATAGAGCCCTATTCTTCTGTACCTCTGTGGCCTGGCTTCCCCTGGCTCCACTCACAAATTCCTGTTCCCAGCAGGAGCACAAGGTTTCATTTGTTTATTCTTTGTAAGAGAGCATGCCCGTTTGCTCACAAACCTTGGGCAACAGGACTTTTGGTTTCCATGGCATCTGGGCAGTAGAAGTTGAAACAGTGACAAGGGCAGGATATTGACAAATGCATTTTTGATTGACATAGGGAAGCTGCAGTGATGGCCTGCCTTTAGCTTGATACCTATCAGCTGAGAGCTCTTCTTGTAGCAGTAAAATTAATGTGTGACAAAGTTGGTTTTACATTGGCTGGCTGGCTGGCTGAATGGATGAATGTGTGCAGACCCTTGGGAAAGAAAAATCAGCTTCCAAGAATTTCGTACTACAGGCCTAATTTCCTTCTTAAAACCAAAACTTCGGCATTAGACAAGCCGCACCATTTCCTAGTGCCTATGAAGCAGGATATGGAACATAGGAAGTCAGAAAGAGAAGAAACTTTAGCAAACTCCTGATTAAGAAACCCTTCTTTAAAGGCTAAAACATGATGCTTTTGCAGCAGTCCTTGAAGCTTGATGTTTGCTAGACGAAAATTCTTGTTTGCTGGATGGTTGCTTGATGTTTGACAGATGAAAACAATGTTCAAGGTTAGCGTAATTTTCAAAGTACTAAATTTATTTAAAAGATGAGTGCTGAATGTGGTGACAAGTGGAATGACATTGTGTTGTTAAGAGTGCAAGATTTCATACATGGAATGGTTCAGCAGTTTCACCTTGGAACTGCTTTGGAGACCATCATAGTTCACTGATCTGGCATAGTAGTCTCCTCCCTGTGGATAGTTTGCACATTGCAGAAGGTAATTCAGGCTTTCAGAAGGAAAAGAAGGTCCCTGGAAGGGACTTCTGTAGAAGAACAATTTTAAATAAAAACTAACCAGTATAATGCAGGTGCTTCCAGGTAAGCATCAAGAAAATACACTCTAATTTGTATCAATAAAATGGGCATTTTTGCAGCATTTTTACACCCACAGTATGGAATTTAAAGTGATAGCATACTAAGTTAAAGTTATAATACTTTGAGACCGGTCATAACCTTGGCTAGACAGAATATAAAGGTGTTATTTAACTGCAAATGTAGTCTATTTAGCACATAACCAATTTAAAATTATGTGTGTCGAGCAGCACTGCAATTCTGTTGTGCATAATAGCAGGAACTTTATCCCGCATGTCCTGATGATAGCTGAGAGCTGCTTAATACTTGCATTTCTTATTAAAGCATACACAGAAGGCATCCCTTTGAAGCTCTCAGTACCTTTGAAGTTTGGTCAGTGTAATCATATTTCCTTCATTGATCCTTTTTGGAAAGGATCCTTATCCTTGCTGAGATTAGGCGACAACTGCAAAAAGGCACTCCACCTCTCTTCGCTACTGTTACGGTACAACTGAGTGCCTGCACTCAACAGTCTAGAGAAAATCAGAAAAAGCTCACATCTGACTGGCAATTTGTTTCATGCATCCTGCAAACAGTGGCATCAAATCCCAGGCTCCCACTGAAGAAAGCTCTGAAGCATGTGCTTCATTTTAAGTCTATGCCTAACATAGACCTTAATGCTTTTCTGAGCATAGTGAGTGTTGACTCAGTAACCATTGATCATTAATAGAGGAGGAAATGTGCATTTAGAGAAAGTGCCTTTGAACAGACCCTGACCTATGCTTCTGATGTGGCTGAACTGAAATCTGAGTTGAAAGCGAAGGTGCTCTTGGATCACAAGTAGGTAGATACTCAGTCTGCTACAGATTGTACTTAGTGTTGAAGAGATATTCTGTCTTCATTGCAATGCCATTTGTCATGAAAAGCACCCCTTATAATACATCTATTGATATTTTGCAAGACATCAAATATTATCTTTACAGATACGCTGAGATATTGGAAATAGTTTTGCCTAAAATGATTACTAGCCATGCAAAGATAGGGAGACCTCAGGACTTCTCACACAGCTCCAGGCAAGACAATGTACAAAAAATAAAAAAGAACCCCATGTCTCATGTTTATCTGTAAATCAAATTCTTGGTGTCAATAGTCATAAATCAGTCTTGCAAAGAGGCTTTGAAGAGAGGCAGCCAGGTCTGTGATGTTGCAGATCATCACAGAGTCATCATTTGGTGGCAGTTTATCATCATCCCTCTAGAGGTGGGGCATTCATTTTATTGAATGACATTGAAAGTTCTACCACAAATACACTGTAGCAAGGAACCATAGGAAAAGAAGATTTGGAGAATGTTTAGGTTTTGGGTTTTTTTTTTAAATTGCTTTCTCAAAATCTCTCTATGTAACACGTGACAAATGAGAAAAAAAACAGACAGATATTTCATGGTTTAAAGCTTCCAATAATTTTAAGGAATTGGTCAAAGAAATTACTGAAAAGAACCAGTAGCAGAGGGTATATGATGATCAGATGTAAGAGCAATTTAAATATTCTATGAGAACAAAAGCTTCTGCTCAGTAACAATCTCACAATGGCACTTGCCCTTTGTCTGCGGATATGTGACTGCATGTTTCTAAGGGACTAACTTTTCTGACTTTGCAGTGAAATACCTCTCAAGATGTGGTAAAAGTGGTGGTTTGAAGCTGTTTGGTTGCTATGTTATGATAATGTGAGAAACTGAAGCTTTGTTTGCATCTCAGTGTGCTTGTGTGTTACTTCAAATCTCCACATAATTTACTGACTTCTCAAAGATTATTAAAATACTGATGCACAAAGCCTGACTGCCAGTCTGCCTGTCAAAGGGGTAAAGACCTTTCTGTAATACAGAAATGAATGCACTGAATTGAGCAAAGCACTTTAAAAATCTGTATCTATTTTCTGTCATTGGTGTGGCCATGTGCATGTGTTCAAATTAGGCAGAAAACCACGGGAACTGGGTTCCCCTCAAAAGCTCTGGAGCCTGTGCAAAGCAACCTACATTGAGTCAGACGCATATCCACAAAGTTACCAGGGAACTGAGATTGGGAGCCCCACCTTTCATTCAGCATACCAACAAAAAATACTCTCTGTCACTCACATAATATCTCACTTTGGGGACGGAGAAGAAAAACTTTGTAGTAGGCCAAATATAGAAAGTTTTAACATTCTGTTTTTATGGCATCAGCACCAAGCATTGATTTGTGGCAATACATGGGACAGGGATGAATTCTCACTACCATAGCTGTGTTTTTGGTATGCTGAGCTAATACTGTCTTACTGAAAAACAGCTTGAAATGGGTTTTCTGTGTGATTTAGAAATAATGTGAACCCATTCTGGCTGAATTATTATTCTTTTTTTGTTCCATTTACTGTTTCAACTTACAACAAGGAAGACTATTTGTATTAACAAATACAAAATCTTTAAGGAGAATTATTTTGAATTAACAGAATTTTGAAAGTGCAGATGAAGTTTCATCACTAAATACATTTTCAGGCAGGAAAATGGGAGTTAAACAACAGGTGGATACCCGTGAAAAAGCTTTCCTTTTTTCTTTAACTACTTTGGAAATATTCACAGCTGTCTTGGTGCAAAAGTGGTCAGAAAATCCATATATCTCTATCACAGTATCTCAGCAGTTGCACTGTTTTAAAAGTACTTGAGAAGATTGAGTAGTATTAGTGTGATCCACTCGGAATGGGACATATCAGGAACACTAACTTGCTTAGACACTGAAATAAGAGATTTCTTATTGTTTATTTATTATTATTTTAAATTATGCTTAGGAAACCTAATTTTAAGTAAGTAATGCATTCTGGTGTAAATGAAAAATGTTCTAAGAGGTTTTCAGAAAGGCATTGATTCAGTGAAAGATCTTATCACTGTGAGCTGATTTGGGATGAAAGTCCGTGTCTTAAAAGTGTTTTATTATCAAAAAACCTGATTTTTTTTTTTAAACTTCTGTAGCAAAGGATAGGAAAAAAAATATTGAATGGGGCTAACTTTGGAAATTATGAAGAGAAAATAACATTTCTTTAATTCACTCAAAACTAGGATATTAAACTCTAAAGATCCTAATCCTACAGTGTAATGCAGTCAAACCACTGTGTCTTCATAGATTTCAGTTGGTAATACTGAGTTTTTAGGAGAATCATCAGTGAAGATTTCATTTCATTAATGTTTTTCAGTTTCCTGAGTGTTAAAATGGAGAGTAAAACTGTCCTAATTTAAAGTGGGTTAGTAGAATAAATTAATGAATCATTTTATAAAACTTCCTTTTCCTTGGATAAGGTGTAACAAGCAAATGTTAAAGATTAATTTATGCTTCCAAAATAGTCTTTGGAGATTCTGTTGAGACACCTGTCATGGTAGTAAGTTGAGAGGAGAGTTTAGACCACAAATGCCTAGTTCTTAGAAGCTCCTTGGAGTGTATGTATCAGACAGGGAAAAAAAAATCATGGATCTGCTTTATTCAATGTCTTTGTAATCTTCCTTGTAAGGGTCTGGAGGAATTATTTCTGATTCTTTCATTTGTTTTCCTCAGGTTGGAGGTCACACCATGCTGCCCATTCGTTGGATGCCTCCAGAGAGTATCATGTACAGGAAGTTCACCACAGAAAGTGATGTCTGGAGCTTGGGGGTTGTGTTATGGGAAATCTTTACCTATGGCAAACAGCCATGGTATCAGCTCTCAAACAATGAGGTACGTGTAACACATTCTCAAACTGCATATGGAACACTGGCACGTGGTGTAGCTTCCCTGGAGAAGGGGCAGCAACAAATTTCTTTAGTAAAGGCAAACACACTGATATCAGGTATTTGTGGTATTGAACATGAACTTCATGTTTGAATCTCTTCCTTTTACCCTTTTCTTCCCAGGTGGACAGAATTTGTCCAAGCAGAACTATATTGCTTGGAAATTAGCTTGTACTTTTGTATAGAGGCTGTTCTGGGTATTGAGAAAGACCACAAAGCAATGAAAATGAGCTTAACTGTCTCCTGAACTAGCTTCAGTGATGTCAATTCCATGTCATACATGTCATGGTTTCAGAGTGATTGTCCAAAACTGCTCATGAATATATTGAAGTAATCTGGAGATGTGATGATCTCCTGATTTCCAGGCAGTCACAATTAACCTCTTTCCGGTGATAGCCACAGTGATACTCATTAACTTTATGAAGGGAGGGAGGGAAAGGCACTGGTGCTCTGTGTGAGCAAGATGAAACTTTGCCTCCTTCTGAGTTGAGATTAGGTTGATAGATGAGTAGAGAGAGGAGGTGTGAGATTACTTTGGGGTTATGATTCACTCTTGAGCAGAAGGGGCAACGTAACTGAACTTAGTAAAGTTGTTGCTCCTTCACGATTTGCGTTGCAGTGACTTTTCCTGATGACATCGTGCTGCTCCCCTGTCTGCCTGGAGATACAGCCCTTGGCAGAGCTGGCTGGGTGACTGCCACCCATGAGGCTGGTGCGGCAACTAGCAATCAGCTCTTCCATAAATGAGCCCCACATAGTTGGCACAGCTGAGATGATCCTTTCCTTGTGATTTCTTCTAGGTGATTGAGTGCATCACTCAGGGCCGAGTCCTGCAGCGACCTCGCACATGCCCCAAGGAAGTGTATGACTTGATGCTGGGCTGTTGGCAACGGGAGCCTCACATGAGGCTTAACATCAAAGAAATCCATTCCCTCCTCCAGAACTTGGCCAAGGCATCTCCAGTCTACTTGGATATTTTAGGCTAAAGTCTCCTAGCATTTCTTCTTACGGGCTGCAGGAATGAATGTGTTCAACTGCCGCTGAACTCCATTGAAATGTGTTCTTAACTTTGACAGTATTAATGACAAAGTTGCAGACAAGCTTTCAAAGGGCAAGCAATGTGCACTTCTCCATCTGTAGACACAGTATTGACTTTTTAGACATTACGGAGGCGTATCTGCTCTCTCTCTCTCTCTCTCTCTTTCCATTTCTATCATTATTTTTCTCCTCTTCTGTCTTTCTAATCGATTTGGCTTCTGCATTATTGTAACTCTGCATAGACAAAGGCCTTAAAAACCTGATCTGTTATATCAGCAGACTCTTCAGTTTGCCCACCACAACTAACAATGCCTTGTTGTATTCATGCCTTTGATGTGGATGAAAAAAGGGAAATATATATTTGACTCGAACTTTGTGAATTCTGCTGTACAGCTACTGGGAATTCCTATGGATTCACCTCAATTTTTTTGCTTCGGCATGTGAGTGGAAAAAGAAGACTGGTGTTCTCTATATGAAGCATGTTCCTTGCAGAGATAAAGCCAGATGGATAGAAGACAGTCTTGTATGATAGACTTATCTGGAGTAATTAGGGGATCAGATGGCATCCAGCCCCCCCCCCAAAAAAAAACACTGAGATGATTCGATGAAAGGCAAGAGGAGGCTCAGCACTTTCCCTGAAGAGTCTTTCTGAGGACTAAAGGGATTGTTCAAGGAGGTGCTTTGCCAGCACCTTTCATTGCAAGATACAACTGAAAGGGAAAACGATGCTGCCTGCACTGCACACAATTATGTTACATGATAAGCTAAGCACCTCTTTGTTTTGTCTTCTGGTAGGATATTGTCATGACACTGGTATAGAAATGTTTTCTAGCTAGTCTTTTTTTACTAAAGGCTGAAGCTAGGCTTATTAGTGTACAGTATTAATTTCAGGATCCCATGTTGAAACTAAGAATTTTGATAAGATAGGACATGCTATAGGTGCTGGAGCAGGTGTATCTTATATCATGCTTGTCCAGCAGCATATTCCTTCTTCAATCCTTTTTCTTTATTTTTTTAACCATGCAAGCAAAACTATGCATGGTCTTTGTTGATTAATGCCCTTTGTGCAGAAACTACCATTCATCTTGTAGTATATCCTAGTAGGTGTAGCAAACTCATAACAATATAACTTATATTTCATTAGAAGGGGCTAATAGAGGCCATTAGCCATGCTAAAATGCCTTTACAATGTTACAGATACAATAGGCTGATATAACATGAATAATCTAAAGCTCGGAGATCACTGGTTATATTTGAGCCATGGCAGGGGATAAAGATCTCTAGAGAAAACATATTAAAACATATTACTCTGAGTTTATGGCAAATATGAGTGCAAAGACCCTAAGTTCAGCACCATGTTTGTATTGGTACTAGTGCTGTCATTACCAACATCTACTCATTCATAAATTATTTTTTTTTAATTGGCGTTGTATGTGTACACAACATTTGCATGGCCACAGTGTTGATGACAGACTCATGGGCATACCTGTTATTTTTCAATTCAGAAGTTGGAGATTTCAAATCTAGAGTTAGAATTATTTTTAATATGACTTCTTACAAATGAAAACCTACCTTACTTATTCCTCAAGATTTTTGCCTCCCTCTGTGAGGGGGCATTACTGCAAAAAAATTGATTTTCTTTCAATTTCCTCCTTTTGTTATTTCTTATTGAAGTGAGCCAGATTAAACTAGTACTTCATCTACGTGTTGGGGATATTTTATTTAATAAATTAAGCATTTTATTTTTCTAAGTGTTCCCATAGCACATTTAATATATAATTTGCTAGTATATATTATTTATTGAGGCACTTTAGGTTTTTCATTCAGAAGCTTTTAGAGCTAGGTCATAAAGATTCTGAACATTTTCAAAAGAAAACAGCTCACTGGACACTGATGAAGTTTTACCCTTCTCGATGTCTTTGAAAAGGCAGCATCACAAATAAACGTGACAGTGTAACTATAAAGCCATACTCAGTATTTATTTAATAAACTAGAAGTTATTTGTTAACTGCTACTGAACTGGAAACACACAAAAAGCCAGAGGAAGATTCCTACAAAATGGGCCTTAAGATATTATCTAGACTATCTTGAAAGTTCACACAGAAATCTAGATAAAGACTGAGCATCCGGTGAAACCCATTCTCTTGAGAATCTGAATGCTGTGTTTTGAAGGAATTTGAAGTTGATTTTCAAAATAACAATGGAGGAAAAGAAAAGGGTCAGAGTCCACTCTCCCTGTGCACTGGGAGGAGGCTGCAAGTGGTGGAGGGGGCTGCTTAGTTTCTACCTTCTGTATTCTTCTCTTAGTTTCATATGCGCTGAAAAAAAAGAAGGCATCTGAGATGCTGCTTCAATTGGAAAACAGGCTTCAGCCTGAAAGCAAACAGGTGTGTTTTGCAAGCACTGAAAGAATGTATACCAAAAATAACTATAAATCCCTGAAAATGTGCTTAGTGGCATCTTGTTTTTGATTTACTAGTGAGACTATTTGAGTCGTTTCGGAGAATAGTGTTCCAATGCATTGTGCAATAACATAGCAGTATGTTAAACTTCTAAAGGACCAAATGTTCTACAGAGCCACCAATACAGATAACCTTAACCTATACCATTATTGTTCTTGGTAGTGTATAAGATGTATAATCACAATAGACAAGTTATAAACTGTAGCTGTACATAGTTTGTGTTTGTTCATGAAAAGGTGGGGTAGGTGTAGCTGAATGAGCAGAGAAGAGGAATATGTTCAAATCACAATTAAGGGTGAGTATATGTGCATATTCATCATGATTGCACTGTCAGTTAAATCGTGTACATTATGACAATCAGGCTCATTTAAAAGTCTTTCTGCACTGTGCTATGAACTGGTCATATATATTATATTATATTATATATTATATATGTGTGTTTGTATATGACATATATATATATACACACATAGCATATACATGTATGCCTATGTCTGTTGTATTTTATTTATATATGTGCAGACATGCATGCACATTATGTATGGGCTGTGTGTATATGTATAAATTTACATACACCTATGTTATTACAGATGATGATCAGAGTGCTATTAATAAATTGATAAAGTCTGCTGAGAAACCAAAATATTTTTTTTCTTTTGATATTTCTTTTTCCATGTTTGTAAGATTCAACTTCTTAACAGGTGTGCAGCAGAGGCAGTGCTAGAATGCCAGAGATTTAACAACAAGCATTTTTCTTCCCCAGATGATTGCATAAAAACATTTCTTTCATTTCCATATCACTCGTTGATTTCTCGCAATGAACTGGACAGAGAAGCTTCCAAGTTCAAAAAACAAGAGTTTGTTTTACTGTCATTTTTGAGTTTGTGCTATTGTTGTTTTACTATCCTAGAGTAACAGTGCAGTTCCATTAGCATCTTATACTCATCTGCAGTAAGGAAATTATTCCAAGAATGAGCTGGACTATTCAGTCTGCAACACAACTTGTAGAACAATGAGAATGCCAAAATTCAGCAGTAATAATAGCAGCATTCTCCACACTCCGTCACTCTCAATAGGTCTGCAGAACTCAGAACTGGTGTGGAGAACAGATACTTGTAAGGCAACAGCACCCCATGATGCACGATGGAATGTACCCTTCTTAAAAGGACTTCATTCATTTTGATTTGTAAAACCATATATCTGTATATTGTCTACAATTTAATACTTAGCTGCCTATTTTTTCTTTTTCTTCCTTTTTGTCCTTCCTTGCTACTTCTTTATCATTTTCTTGCCTTCTCTTTTTCTTTCTTTCCTCCTTTCCTTCTTATTTTCCTTTCTTTCCCTTTCTCTTTCTCTCTCTACCCCTCCCCACCTTTCTGAAGAATTGTTTTTGTTGTGGTTGATGTAGACTTAGAAAAAAACCTTTTAAAAGAAAATAAATAACCCAATAAAATGATTAGGTCACTGGATGACTAAGGTACAATGCATATGTGCTAGAACAAGTCTGTGTCTGGATTGTTGCAGCCTGTAACTGAATTTCAAACACTGTTATAAAATGTGAGGGAGAGGAATGGGGAGGGAGGGACTGAGGAACAGATTGGGGTTTCTAACCGAAGATGAAGGTTTTGATAGCACAGGAAGTTGTATTTTCATGTTGTGAGGACTGGGATGAACTACTGCTGCTTTGAATCAAGAGGTCCTTCAGAGCCTTAGTTAAAAGACCTATCTTTGGGTGGGGCGGGGGATGTGCTATGTTCATCACAAAAATGAAGTAAATATAAATAAATAAAAATAGTCTACATGTTGCAGGGAAAACACTGTGAATTTCACAATAGCAACCAAGTGACAGTTTTGCCATCTTTTAAACATGCGTCTCAGGAGAAGACATGAGAAATGATGGGGGTGTTATTTTACTGTCTATGCATTCTAGACCAGGTCTATGGGGGTTTTTTGTTTGCTTGTAGAAGGTTCTGAGTGATGACCAGCTGGTATTTTATAAACACTGAATACTTCGGGCAAGGATAATAGAAGCTGCTAGCAGTGAGGCCACTTGATTGGAAATGTGTAAGAAAACAGAGATAAATAAAATCTTTCCAGAGGCCTGTATCTTGCAGCTTATATGTATCTTTCTGTAACTTAAAGAAAAGCAGCTAAGAATGTTTTATATATGAGTAATTAATTGAACATTGATGTTTAATTGAATCACCAATAATTAATTAATTATGAAATTATTGTCCCAGCCCTGCTTTCCACCTATACTTTATGTATATAACATATTTCTAGATACCATTCTCTTTGTCATTTAAGATAAAGAGGAAGATATCTACATATAAATATAAATCTCTATATTGTCACCAGACTGTGACCTGGTGTGTAGTTATCTTTCTTTTTGCTTTTTCTTTTGTTTTTTTAATGTGGTGTCTCTGTGGATATATTTAGTGGTTCTTGTTTTGCAGTTTGTTATAACAAGTCATTGCTTTAAAACTTCCATTGCATCTTGGCTGATTTCAAAGTGATGCCTAGGTATCAGTGTTAAAAGTTTTCTTTGTGAATCATGTGACCAGCTTCTCTTGACATGACATGAAAAGTCTCTTGTATTACAGTGTATTTAATAAAAATGATGTCTTACAATAAACAATGTCATCCAAAAGAAAGATAAAATTATTACTTTAAAAAAACTAAAATGTCATTAAGTGTTCTGTGCTATTTTGTTTTAATGTTTTTGTTTTCCTCCATTATTTTTGAAAAGAATGAAATTAAGGAACAGTGTTTGGTATGCTTGCAAACATGGCATATGTGCATTTTAAAACCCTGAGCAAAAAACCAGGTCACTGAACTTGTAGTTGATGAAAGGGGAAACACATAGTACTAGAGAAGAGGAATGTCCAACCTGAATGTGATGACAGACTCAGTTTTTATTGTTTGTTTTTCAAATTAATACCCTGTCTGAGTACTTGTTCATTTGGGAACCTGACTTAGCAAATGCCTCTTTATCTAGTAGCAAAAACAGTCCTTCAGATATTTTCTGGCTTCTTGCTGTAAGTATCTCTCAAACCACAATTCTGTTAAAAATGCAGTTTGTTCTTTTTAACTTATGTCAGTCTAGAATGAATAAATTGTGAAAAAATAAAGCATTAAATGCAAGTCCTTCAAGAACATAATTAAGATTCAGAACTAAGAGTGCTTAGACATCCAAAGGAAAGTTCAGCAACATGATTAAAGATGCCTCCAGAAGTTATCGATCTAAGGCAATGCCTTCAAGGTTAGAGTAAAGCAATATGAGAGCCACTTTATGACTGTTTCTGCTTCCCTCTGCCAGGAGACCTCTCAGATTAGATGAGCTGTCTACAAGCATTCAAAAGGTCAGAGGGAATAATCCACTGTGAAGAAGACTCAGAATGTAGTTTTCCAAAGCTGTGAAAATATCCTTGAGGCACACTAAAAAATATATGTTGGCAGTTCATGTTCATGGTAAAATTCAGGTGCCTTCCAGACTCTGTGGGTTGTGGTGCCATCCCAAGGTGAAACATCTTGCTGCAGACAACTGGTTGCGGCATTTAGCAGCAGTGGGAGCTGCAGGAACTCCCTGTGCCAATATAAGCCTATATAAGCATCTCCCTGCAGTTCCAGTAGCACATCCATGACACCCCTCACCATTACCTTTCCCCAGGGATTTTTAAGGCCAGGGGCATGTAGCAGCAGCAGGACTGGGCACTGCAACTCATGGCCATGAGACATGAAGCCAGGTGAGGCAGCACAGCCCATGGACAGCCTCAGCTATGCACTCAGTATTCTTTCAGAACTGCAATATGCAGGTTGGTTGTTCCGTCTGTGCAGACCATGATCCCTCAACATTACAGTCTGAGCTTCCTTTTCCCAGCAGCACTCTTGCCTACCCACAGTGTCCTGTAGCTCCTTACCAGCTCATCCCACCCTTCCCAGATGGACTTTTGGGCATGCAGGAAGTGTTGATATATTGATACGCTTGCTCATCTCTGGTTGAGGGAGAATGAGTTTTGAGTGTCTTCCTCTTCCCTACCTGTCTGCACATGGCCCAGAAGCATCTGCCACAGAGCTGAGGCTCAACTTAAGTGATGACTGGTATATTTTTTACTTCCTTCTGTTCTCTGTAAGGGTAAAGGTATTATTAGTTCAGGCTGCACAAGGGGCTTGCAGAAGACACTTTAATGAGGCTGACGACTTTCCTCATGCTGCAAATCATGTCTGACTTGGTAGCTTGTTTAAGGGCACTGGTTTCTGCTGTAAGGTGCCCAGCCAGCTGAGCACCATCCCATTTGCTTCTTGGAGACAGCCTTGCATAGTCTTGCTGCAGCCAAAGACTCATTAGCTTGCCCTGTGCCTACCTTTTGCATGACATCCACAGAGTTGTGAAATTCCTAACAGGTCAGGAGAGGATATGCAACACAAGTCCTTTGTATGGTAAGTAAGCTCAACAAACTTCCACAATTGATTTCATGATGAAGAAGTCTTTGTCCTAATGCTTCATATAACTGGAAAATCAATCATCTCGATATTATTGTAAAAGTGATTTATACTGTGAATCTGTGAGAAGGTATGTTTCAAACAAGAATGATGGCCCTAAAAAGGCAAAAAAAATATTTTACATGTCATTAGGACAGGGTCATGCAAACTCTACTAAACCAGATCACAGGTTAGCTTTCCAAAGCAGTTTATTGATACTTATTATATTTCTAAACCATAGGTTCTGACAGGCAAGACCTAATTCAAGAAAGAAAAAGATTTAAATAAGCATGTGAAGAATCACCCAACTCTTTGCATGCAGAGAGCCCTGTTCAACTTCTTTAGGATTATTACATCTGCACATCATGCACAGTGTTCCTCCTCCTGTCTTGAGAGCTGAAGATTTTAGAGCTTGGTTTTATCTATGATGCAATGAAGAATAATAGTAAAGACCATATGCAAAACAAGATAGGTAGAGGAAAATAGTTGCTTTACTTTGTTGAGTTGATAGTCACATTGTGCAAAAATATTTACTATCATAGATTAACACAGTTTGAACAAAAATTTACCCTAAACTAGGGATCAATAAGGGTGCTCAGAAGAGAAGAGATAGTGTACTTTCTGACTAGATTCTCTATTAAATTGCCAGGATACCAGGACAGAAGAGATGAATGAGAGTAAGTGAGCAAACCCTTGCTTAAAATGTGATGTATATATTGGGCATGTACTTTTGCTGTCACAGTGTCTGATGTTGAAGATGAGTAAAACAGATACTTGACAAATTATTGACATATATTTTGAGAATTTCCAACACAGAATATTCTTCTAGGCCTAACAGTTCTTTGTTATGATACAATGACTGCTAGCATCATTGAAGATGCAGGTCTGCCACTATTATCCTTATTTTAGATGTTGGGGTTTTGGTTTTCTTTTGTTGTTTTGTTGTTGTTGTTGTTTTTCATTTTTTCCTGAAACAGTGTTTAAGTACACAAAAACTGATACTGCTCTTCCGTGTGTCATACAATGAGCAGAGCCAACACCAGGGTTAATTAATCTGAGTTTGCCAGCAAGCCCCATTAGAAACCATTAGGAATGAAAATGTCATTTATTGGTGGCTATCAGAGAACGGGCATATTGACATAGGTAACTTCTAGGGCTGGTTCCTGCTCTGGGTAACCCAAACCTTTTTGTGGAAGGTTTAAGCTGCAACAGACAAGACATTTAGCACTTTCTGGTTCACAGTCGGAAACAAATTTACAACTGCTTTGTGATAGCTGATTGAAGTGAAAAAATCCCCTCTGTAGAGCAGCTTTATATGCTTCTAGCCAGTGCTACCAGCACTTGTCCTGACTAACATTTAAATTTAAACTTTTTTCTTCCCTGGCATTACCAGGGCAAAGTCTTCAAATTTGGCAGAGATAATCAACTTGACCATTGAAGCAGATGGTTCCTTACCAGTTGGTTTTTGCACCTGTAAATGTCCTTTAATTCTCATGCCCTGATACTGCAGAGACAACAGCTGCTCCCAGAATGTGAGAGTAGGCAAACTGTATCTATTGTCCGTGCCATAAAGAGGAAAAAAAAACTTTCAAGCAGGAGCCAGCACAGCTTGCAAAGCTGACAGAAACTGAACTTTTGGTTTCCATCACCAGAGTAGTGCTGAGAGGTCAGCAATATCTAGAAGGAGAAACATGGGAAGGCTAGCATGCTTATGTCTTACACACCAAACAGAAATGTTGCCCTCTCTGCTCATACCCCTCAGATCAGGAGGGACAGATGAGCCACAGCATGAGTGTCCCGATGGAGGAGAGCACAGCCTTAGACCTTAGGCTCACATGGCCTTTGCAGAGAGTCTTGGCAACCAAGAATTTTGTGCTGCCAAGAGCCTGCAGTGACACCACTTCTGCACATCGCTTCCTCATAGAGGTGATGGGCACAATTACCCTTTCTGGAAAACAATGGGTCTAATGCTGACAGCAAGCATCCTGTACGTCTTCAGTGAGTTGGTGCAGTCCCACAGGATGCTTGTGGAGGTGGTGTGGCTTGGCCAATCTCCAGAGTGAGCAGGTGCTCATGGTTGCAGACAGCCTGCAGCCTGCAATCCTTCTTGACTCTTTTCTGCAGCCTCTGGAGCATCCCATTGCCAACACTGGGGAGGAGGAGTGAGTTAGCCTGCTTTAACTCAGGCAGGCAAGGCAAGCAAAGGGATGAGAGTGCTACAATCTTGGTCTTAGGCAAGTGGGAAAAGGTATTAATCACTCAGAAGGGAAATGTCTGTCATCCTGTTCATCAGAAACACCTTGTACACAGCTGCTCCCACACCCATCTTCACCTGCTGATGTGGCATCAGATCATTTAGCCAGCAAGCAGCATGCCTGCAAGAATTGCAGAGCTGCCCATCTTGGGACAGCCTAGGGTTTGTGACTGTGGTGCATATCCCTGGGAGCAAACCTTCCATTTTGGGTGGACCATGCCCTGGGGGATGTCATTTATTGCCACTTGAGCAGCCTGACATTGTTTTCCATGCAGGGGGCTGGCATCTGGGCTTGGTCCCATACCTTGTTCTTAGCCATTTTTGGGTGCCTTGTGCAGCTGCTTGCCTCACCCCCAGCCAGGGGTTTGATAGCAGAGAATCATCTGTGTCCAAGCCCTGTGCCAGGAGAGGAGCAGCTCCCTGGCCCCAGCCACTCACCTTCTCTCTGCAAGACACTGCCTAGCATGTGGCAGCTGATAATCACCCAGTGGCATATCTTTAATGATCCTGATATTAAAACACCAGAATAACTGTCCTGCACCTAATAAGTCTGCTCACAAAGGGAGGACTGATATGACTTGTCCCAGGGATTTTTAAACAGTTGTTGGAGGTGTATGCAGTCACATCAGTTTTCACTGATTTGCCTCATCCAGGTGACTCCTCACATGGTAGAAGCACTCTTTGCACCTCTGTGACCCAGCAGTCCCTTTGGGTACACCCTCCTTGGCCCCATGCATTCCCACAACTCCTGCTGAGGTGGGTTTTGGGAGCCAGCAGAGAGGGAGGCACATGGATAGACCCCGTGCCAGGCACTCTGGGCAGCACAGGGCAGGGTGGGTGGAGCAGTAGGCCTGCACCTCTCTGCTGTGTTGCACTTCTGCTGCAGCTGATTGCTATTTCTAAAACTGGCTTTTCATTTATAGGAGATTTGTTTTGCAGCACTTAAATTAGTCTATTAAGAATGTTGCTGATATCTTTAGCTCCTATAATTAACATTTCAAGAAAAAACATGGCCAGGAATAGTAAGTCTTTAGGAGACAAAGTAAGACAGGACCTTTGGAACTCGTATCACCTGCTACTCTCTCCCACCTTCTCCCTGACACAAGGTTTTCAGCTCCAAGTCTGTCTTCCATTTCCTCCAGACTGTTACACAAGGAAAAAAGTCTCTGCAAACAATCAATTTTAAACTTGACTCATCTCTTCTGGCTTATGGGTTTTTTTTGCATCTCTTTGGGATTTGGAGAATTAACAAATATCATTAGCACTGGTTGCTTTCTGCAACATAGAATCTAAAGAGTCTTGGATGAGAGAATGCAAATGGAAAGTCAACAAGATGCCTCCCGTACCACAGTGGCCACAAAATAAACATGCACTTTGGTTGGTTAAAATAACACCTATTGACAGTAAATGCTGTTGGGCTTTTTAGCAGTGGGGGACTAATCACTCTGGCAAGAGATGCACGCTTTGCAAGCTGTTGCAGTTCTATTTGGCTTGCATTGCACTGTACAGCCTCACTGACTCCTGTTCCAGGCAACCTGGTGGGGATCCATGAAGTCTACAATAGTGACCTCAGGTAACACTGCTTTCCCAAGGTGTGCAAAATCCTATGTCACTGTCATATATGCTGTTTAGCAGTTATTTTCAGACTAGGTTTGCTGCTGAACACCTACTTGTAAATGTGACTCAGGGCAGGATTCAAAGATGGTTTTCCCAAGACAGAATGGTACATTAGGCTAATTGGGCTGCCAACTGTTTTTGGACAAATTCAATGTTTGTTTGATTTCTTTTCTAGAAACTCAGAAATACAACCAATGGACATAAAAATTATTGATTTCAAGTCTGTGGCACCAACATGTCCAGCCTGGGGCTGACCACAATTTGCAGCATACAGTTGATCTGGTGGCAGAAGGGGCTGTAAAATGCAAAGCAGCAGAATGTGAGTGGCAGCATGAGTGATGGGGATGTCTCCAGGAACCTTCCTCAGGGTCCAAACCCTATGGTTCTTCCTTTCAGATGTCAAAACTTGGGGTGCTCAGGGGTGTGGGTTTGCTGAGAAAGTGTTTTGGACGGGATTAGATAATCTCATGCCAGACTGAGAAATCAAACCAGAGCCAGTGCTCAAACCCCTAAAGTTTAGAGTCTGTAGCAATACTGTGAAATGGTAGCAAAGCTGCTACACTCAAAGTGAGAACAACGGTAGGACTGAAAGGCAGCAAAGTGTGGTCAGTGTTACGTTCATCTTGCCAGATGCTTGGTTACTTGCCCTATTCCATGCGGCACTGAGTAACACTCTCTGATCAAGGTAAACCTATCATACTTTTGTTTTCTCTTTAATAATATGTCAGTGATTAAATCTATGTTTGCTGTTGATATCTTGGAAACTAAAAAAGCACAGATTTTTTTGTGTTTTACCTTAAAAAGACACTGCTGGCTTCTGCCTTGCCTCTGTACTCACCCTGTGATTGGCATTCTATTATGAATGGGACACCTGGCAGGAGATGGACACACCAGCTTGTTTTCTAGTGATGCTTTGGTGAGTATAATGGTAACAGCCTTCATCTCACTGGGTACCCAAAGTTCAGTTTCTGTGTCTTCCACTTCTTCTCTGACATAAAGCCTTTGTAAAGAGACCCAAGTTACCATGGCAGCACCTCTAAAATAGAACAAATCCAACACACATCAATACCTGTAGAATAAATAGCATATAGTACTACTTATAATGCATTATTCTGCATTCACTGGGTACTAATTTGTGCAAAGGGCTGCAACTAACTCTTTTTCATTTAATTATGGGAAAGCAATTCTTCAAACAGGAAATACTCTGTGTTTGGGAAGGAACAGAGCAGAACCTCTGCCTGATTAAAAAGACAGAGCTCCCATTGCTAAATTAGAACCACTAATGAGGTTGCTCTTCATGAAGAATCTGATCTATCTCCCACTGATCATTCTGTGTGTTTGATCTGCTCTGTAAGCTCAAAGAAAAGCAGGTTTTTAAGTAGTTGTTATAAGGATGTGTTTTATTTTACAGGAGTTTGTGGTTTGTATTCCACTTTGCTGTAGGCCAGGACACAGATCTCAGCAAGTCATATGGTTGTAAGCCAGGCAGAGGAAGATCAGCCGGGTTCCCTTCCTTGAGATGTGAATTTTTCAAAGGTAACTAGAAAAACAGCTATTTTTAGGAAAGCTTGAAACCAGGGCTGTCACATGATGTGTTTTCCCACCAAGGTGAGGGTCTTCCTTGTTTGGGCTGCATGTGCCACTGCTGTGCCAGGCTACCAGGAAAAGCTCACAGAAAATGTGACATCTTTGGATGTCTTGTAGAGCAAGAGCGTAGCTGTTCTGTATGGGTGCCTCAGGCTGGAGTGGATTGTCCAACCTACTGGGGTCTTTCAGCTTCCTTATTCAGTGATGGGAAGCCCTTGCTTCCCAAGCCATCACCTTCAACACCCTGAGGCTTTCACATTACAAGTGGTCTTTGAAGGCCAGTCCAGAGCAAGCTGCTATACTGCTTTTCCTTGTTAATCACTATATATATATATATATATATATATATAATTTAAAGAGGACTTGATGTATCATGCTTTGGCACTTTTAGAAATCCTGAAAAACTGGTTTCCTCATTCAGTGGTTTGCTGCTGTAGTTGACTGTGAGCAGTTGAAGTTGTATAGTGAATACCTGTGGGTAAAACTTTTCTCACCTTCCAGAAATAAGTGATAAAACTTTCTTTGATTCATTAGCTGACACTTGCAAAAGGTGAATTTATGTTTAGATGCTTTGAATTATTTGGTTGAACAAGCGTGGTTGTCCAAAATGTTTTCTATTAATTTCCTCATTTAAGTAACTGTTGCACTGATGCCAGCACGCCCATATAAAATTGTGATCCTCAAGAGAGGTCAATTTTCCAGTCAGGACTTCTGAACCCAAGTGTTTTGTGCTTTTTTCGTTTTCATATTTACAGTGGACAGCATTTATAATTGTGTAATGTGCCACCAAATGAGGTTTGCGAGGACCTCTGCCTCTTGGATCTTTACTGTTGCCTGCCACAGGAGTACAATCAGCAAAAAATCATCCTCTCATGTGCTTATTCCTCACATCATTATAACAGTTCATGCAGTTAGGACTGTAGTTTAGTAGTTACATTTCTGAGCTTCTGCAACACAGTCATTATATTCAGTAAAAAGACATGATATGTTATTAAAGGGATTTAAAGCAAATTAATATGTTGAAAAAAGGATCAGAGATGTTAAATTTCATCTCAACATCAAGATAGGACTGTATTTTAATTGCTTTCTCTTTTCAGAATAAATCAAGTTGCTTCCAAGCAGGAACAGCCAAAATGGGGTACAAGAAAACTCAAATGATTTGTTTCAACTGTTTGCAGAAAAAAGTGTAGATGGAGGAGTCTATGTTGCCTTCATGACATTTCATAATGCGATTTGAACTTACAGAAGTGACAGACTCTTTCTTGTTCTTTATTACAAAGCACCCAGCTCTTTAGAGCAATTACTTATTTTTTTTTAACAATCAAAATATGTTCCTGGTAAAAATTTTTGTACAAGAAACCAGTCATAGTCCAGAAGAAAAGCAGATGTTCATTAGCATTTCTTTGTTGAGATACAGACATTCTTCAGAACTAATATTCCTAAAAATATATGTATATATCCACAACAAATCTCTTTTAAAAAATTGTTACCTTAATTTCTCTCTAGGTCTGTATAAAAGCATATATAAACATGCATAATTGCTTTCTTTTTAAGTTGTCTTTCTTTTCTTTCTTTTCTGTACTTTTTGAAATCTTCCTGAATTCTTGAAAACCTCTGATAGTGGAGGTAGGAAGGGATGAGAGAAACCTCTAAGTGGCACACTTAGAACCACTCTAAGTGGGCACTGGGAGGACTACAGATAAATCTGAAAGGGGAATCATCCAGTACTTCTATGGAAAAATAAAAAACCAAGGCCAGGGAAATATGGAAGAGAACAAAAGGAAGGTGGAAAGATGAAATACATGGAAAGTATAACTGAGTGAAAACATTACACTTCAAGAATTATTAAAAAAAAAAAAAGAATTTTGAGGTATCTCGGTCTTAAAAGAAGAAAAGCAACATAGAAATGTTTAGTTTTTCCCATTAGTTTGGCCATTTGCTTTCTGAAGACGGTACAGGATGGGAGATACTCTGGTATTCCAGATTGATAACTCCCTGCGTAGCTGCATAGTTTTGCCATAGTTGTTTTTATTTTAACTGTGAAAGCTTAAAGTTTGCCCATAGTCTTCAACAAAAGTAAGTCGTCCACTAGTGTTCTCTTGTTGTTTAATGTTGGTCTGGCAGTGCCTTTAGGCTTGGCACAGCTTTCATTTAAGTCAGTAGAAATCTTCTTGTCATTTCCAGAGAGCTCTCAATCTGACTACTGTGAATATAAACCTTATGCCTGCAACAAGCTCCCAATATATACAAAGGTCCTGCCAAAAATAAATACAGAGACACTCTGGACAAAGAAGTATGACACTTTCTAAATCTGAGATAATGATAATTTTGTTTCTCATTTCATCAACTATGCTAACTCCTGCACAGGTAGGAATTAATATGAAAAGACTAGAGATAGAACAGAAAATATAACAGTATGCTTGAGTAAATCTTTGCTTCTTAAATACTACATGTATCTTAAACAGTATTATAGAACTAGAGATTGAATTATCTGATTGAATTATCCTATTAAAGAAGGACCACAGATACGTTCCAGGTTATGGAAATAGCTATCATGCAAGTAATGCTTTTTTAGCATCATAAATACAGTCCTAAGTCTTCAAACTTGCAGAGGTTGTAAAAAATTGTAAAATCATGAGTAGCACAGCAAAGGTGAGTATGGTGTGATTTTTATTTTTTTTCCAGGTCACAAGTGCTGAAAACTTGTAGGAGGGTAGGAGGGTGTTCTGGAGGCAACAAGAGAAGATACACTTCCACATTTGCAGTTTAGGTGTGTATGGAGCTCAAAGCTTCTTGCTGGCTCCAGGAATGAAAATGGATGCAAAGGTAGCTGGACAAATTAACTGGAAGTAAATTTACCAAAATCCTTAAATAAGACATCGTCTTTGGCTAGGGAGGTTCCATAGCATTTTACCAGGAGGCTGATAAAAGATTCTGGTTACAAGTCTGTGTTTCTTGTGTCCTGGCATCCTTTCCCAGGCACCTGCCACAAGCAGCTTCTGGGATGGGGAAACCTTTGAACTATCAAGGTACAACCACTATCACCTGATTATTTCTCAGAAGGAAGGGTGGGATGAGGATGACTGTAGACATGGCTTTCAACAGTACAATTTCTGGCTCCAGGAGTTTCACATGAATCACAAAGTATTAGTTACAATACTGCATCACTGGTATGTGATGATATTGTTTCTAAAGGGGAATTAGACATGTATTTTTTAAAAACATGTATTTTTGGAAATGAACCAAGAAGAACTGACAGTTCAGGTTTAATTATTAGAAATCAATGCCTCTGTATTCAAGTAAACTCAATTTTAAATGAGATGTCCTCAGACATGGTAAGTATGCAACCTTATTAAAATGTATTAAAATTCTACTTCTCTCTCTTGCTCATGAGCATTCCTTTAATTTTCAGTCATTTTTATATAACTGCTTTCCTGTTTTCGGTTTGTTTTTCTCATGTGAAAAGTGCTTAGAAATGTCTGGAATATGTAGTGAAAGTGACTGCAGCAATATGCAAATTACCTACAAGTATACATGAAGGAAACAAAGTGAGAGAGAAAAAAAATTGTGCTCATACACTTTTCAGTAATCAACTAGTCATTTTCTCTGAGATTACACAGGCACTCAGCTCTTATCCCCTAGGTGGCTTTAAAAAAAATCTCAGCCTGATATTTGCTGTACCAATAGCAGGTTGAAGTGTAGCTTTAACGTTTAGCTTCTAAGTAAAATGGAGTCTGATGCTTATGTGGCCTAATATTTGTTTCTTTTCAGAAAGACAGCTAAGCAAGACCACTGCTTATTTTTGATGCTTTTGTGGCCTTCTCTTCTTCTAATGTTCCCTTTTGTTCACTCATGTTGAGGTCTGAAGTTGAGCGCATAAATACCCAAAAAAACGTGTAAGAATGCATGAAGATTTACAACTAGAGGATGTAGATGCAGAGGGCTGCAGATGGGAAAGTCCCATAACCAGGCAGATAGGGTGAATCACACAGAAAGGATGAGAAATCTTAGCAGTCGGATTAAAAACTACCAGTAATGTCAGAAATCAGGTTGAAATTCTTACAATCTTAAGTGACTGGGAAGTTGCAGGGTGTTTCACACTGTGCAGGTCACTTGTGTTCAAGGCAGCAAGGGATCAAGAGTATTTCTAGCTACATAGAATTAGCAGAGGCCATCTGACACAGGCATACAACAATGCATTGATATATCCCCTGTTTTGAAAAGCCAGCTTTGAAAAGCTATTCATACAGTAATATTTCTATGAATGGGAAGATAACTGCACTGTTTCCTTATGCTATGTGATATATACATTATATGCCACCTAGATTGTATGTTGCAGACAACTAGTTCATTCTGGTTTGAGCAGAAGAAGCTCTAATTCATCCCAAACCTGTGAGTGCTGACTCCTTTTCCCCTAGGCAGAGCACCACACAGAAATGCTGTGGGACAGGATATTGGCTGTAACAACCACTAACATGTAAGCAGCCCATAATCTTCAGAGACCATCCCTAGAAACTTTAATAGTTGTACTGTGCCTTTTTAGTACAGTGAGATGGTAAAGCAGTTCAGGACTGCACTGCCATTACAAACTGAAGAATATCAAGATTCCTTTGTCAGTAGCCCTTTGTACTGTATTGCAAGAGTGCTTAAGCAAAATTACAAATAACAGGAACTAACAGCTTTTCTAAATTCTCTGTCTACAGTATCTACAGTACTTAAATTACAGTACTTGAAATAGAAAAGTGGTGACATACCTCTGAAACTCTGAGTGGGACAGCTCACCATTACCTTCACGTTTGATACAATAATTTAAACTAAAGCTTCCTGTAAACCCTTTTCCCTGTGTTTTGTATGCTACCATTTGTTCTGTTGTATGTGTTGATCCATGTCTCCAAACTAGTGCCAGAAAATAATGACAGATTTATGTAGAGACAGAATGACACCAGTAGGAGCAAAGAAACACAGCTATCATGCAGCTGCACACCCATTCTTAGAAAGTAATACAATGCAAGTATTCGGAACCAGTTAGCACATTGACTCCCAAATCATACTGCATCTTATGGAGCATCTTTTGTTAAAGTTATTGACAAAGGTGTCTACAGTCTTTCCTGACAGTTTCATCTTTTGCCCAGCCCAGCAGTAGCCGAGGGTTTCAAACACTGTTTAGCCCAGGTTAATGGGGAGAAGGGAAGTGAAAGACATGAAGAAGAACAAAAACAACCACATTTTAAAATATTTTAGTGCTAACTAAATTTTCTTAGATGTTATTCATCTCCCATCAAAATAATAGTTTGGGACATTACTAGAAATTTTTGCAGAAAAAAAATTAAATAAAGACTGAGTTGGGGAAAAAACAATAACTGGAGCTGAACAAGTGAAAATTTCCTACTGAAAATTTCATACACTGAGAAAACCCTGCACTTACCAAAGTATTAACTGTGTTTTAATCTTGATCTGTTAGCTCCCTCTAATTAACAACAAGGCTATAACAGTCTGTAAAATCCCTTTCAGGAGGACAATGGTCCTCATTCAAATCTCGGTGCTTTGGTGACAAAATATGAAAAAAATCTCACAAAAAAGACAAAGGTTAATACTGGATTATCAGAAGCAACAAGGTTTGATTGGTAATCCTGGGATGGTTTTCATAGACATATTGCATAAATCAAGAGATTAATTTTGTTTTAAGACAGTTTGGAATATCTTTTTTCTCTGTTTCTGTATTTTGCTTTCGTTCACTCCTTGGGATGTAGAAGCAGCTTATTGAGTTCACCTGCTGTATTTCAGAGTTACATGTATATGGAGCAGAAGGAAAATATGGAGCTAATGGAAAATACTAATTTAAGAAAAATTTGTATTACAGATTTAATTACTCTTTTAAATTGTTTATTTTCAAATATTGGGGTGGAATTATGCTCAGAATAATTTTGCTGTTTTTCAGACTGAATGAATTTCCAACTGTTTGTGTATCATTCACTTCAACTGGCTGAATAACAAATTTTGCAGAGTGGTATAATTTTTCCAGAAGCAAAATTCATAACCAGAAAAGTTTCTTCCTTGCTTAGATTTTCCCCCAATATTTCAGCCTGATTGAAAACAGGACAAGTATAATGGTAATCCAATTTATTTCACCTACTTTTGCCCAAGAATGAGACTCCGTACACATGGATCCAAGTGCAGGATTATGGTTTTCAAAAGGATGTGAACAGTAATTCAGATCACACAGAGTTTGTGAAACCTGATGCAGTTACCTGATCTGATTTTTAAAAACTGTACTTTGTTATTGGCAAAGGATACATTAAGGAAGTTTCTCTTTCGTCTAGCAAAAAAGCTCAATGACATTTTTATGTTGCAATACAATTGCTACTGCAAAGCATTCAAAAGTGGCCCCCAAAATTGGGAAACAAGTAGCACCATCTTACTTTCCTTCATAAAGGCTTTCACAGTAGAGAGATGAAAGATGAAGAAAACTAGACTTAAGTGTGCTGTATCATTCTGGTATTACACAATGCATGTGCCAAAGTTCAAAACCTTTCTTTCTTGTTTCTAAAGAGTGTTAATTTGTCCAAATCCCAAGGAAGTCCATAGGAGAATTTTCAATTAGCTGACTGTCTGGAAGTCAAGCCTCAAATCAAATGAGAAATTAGTAATCAAAAAGATATTTAAGGATGTTTTTGTGGTTACATGTTGTACATGTCAGTATTTTGGAACTGTGGTAAAACACATAAATTTACAACTAAATATTGTTCCAGTCATTTATGAAGCCAATTACCATTATTTTACTTTTGCTTAATTTTCATACTTTAATTTTTAAATTTCATCAAATTCTGGCAATTGTAAAAAAATAAATTGCATGTTATATCAGCACAGAAAATCACACACTCATGTGCACATACACACGCTGCATTCAGAATATATTTAATGTAGTGGTACATTAAGTGTAAAGTGCCCAATTAGGTATTTTTACAGTGAAAGATAATTTATCAACTATTTTAAGTGAACAAGTGTCTGTAAGTATGTATTCTCCACATACAAATACAACAAGCTAGCAGTGACTCTTGTGGTGAGTAGACTTAATCAGGCTTATTTTCAGTATAACTAAGTCGCCTACTTATACAGAGAGCAAGAAAGGATAATTGTGTTAAATAATTAATTAACAAGATGAAAATGTAACAAATATATCTGAATGACAGGGCAGAATTTCAAGGTCTCATCTGGAAATAAACTGTACTAGTGCTTTTGCTGATTACATCTAGATATAATTTCCAATATATTAGAGAATTTACTATGCCCTTCAAGATCTGGGAAAGCATCAATTCAAGGCGCTCAGTTTTGGAAGTATTTTAAATATTACCAAGGAGACAATTTTCTTCCTGTCTGATGATGTCCTTTTGGCTCCAGTATCAAAATCATTATATTTTTTTTTTCTAACCATAACGCCATATCACAATGCCTTAACCTTCACAAATGCAAGTTAAACTTCACTTGTGATTAAATTTGAATGAAAGGAGATCGCAAATTTCCAACAAACTTGATGGATGTCTGTCTTTGTTGTAATGCCTACAGAAATTGAATCTCCTAACAAGTCAATCAGCTCTACAGAGAAACGCTAATATATGGGAGAGCTTGGCAGGATGAAGAAAAAAACATATTCTTCATGCACAAAGCCCCTGAAGCAAGAAGGAGACACAAATGAAAAAAAGTATGAGATTGTTTTTCAAATGAGACAAACGGCCTTCAGGCAGTTTTCTCTACCTAAAATCTTGAAGACCAGCTCCAGGAACAAACACTTAAAACTGAAAGACAAGCCCTATGCACTGCTGCTCTGAGCTGCTCCTGACATGCCAGGTGTGAATGCATTCTTTTCACCAACCTGCATAGCTCCTGGCCCTGAAATTGTCCTGGATGCTGCCATCACAGTGAAACTGGAGCAAGAAACCAGAGTCAACTCTGATCCAAACAGGGGGCTAGCTCATTAAGGCAGCATTTGAGGAACAATTTATGAAGGCCAGAATGGACCATTAGATCATCTAGGTTGACCTTCTGCACATCACAGGCCATTACATTTCATATAGTTATGGCTGTACTGTGTTCCATTAACTTTGTTTTATTTATGTGTCCTTTCCTTTCCTGTAAGGCAGCTAGACTTGAAGTTAGAACAGGGAGAGATAGATGCTTGCCCATTCCTTTAAAGGTGTGTTGATCAACTAAGGGAAGGTGTGTCCTCAGTTTTCAACTAAATACATAAGGCCTTACTCCACATGCTGGTTTTATTGTGCTTTTCTATGCTAAATTAAAGAACTTGTGAGCACTATTTTCCTCCTGTTATCAGATTATTTCTTGTTTATTCACTTCAGTGGTTTTCTGATAAGATAAGCCAAATTTATTACATTTCTGTCTGGAAAATGTTCTGCTTGTTTCAGCCCTAATTTTGTGTTTCTTAGGTTCTTTTCAACATCATTTTACAATTGTGCAGAATTCTCTTAGTCATCAGCTTTGTACTGTACAGAGAGGTAAAATTACCTTAATCTCCTCTCCTATTCACTTCTTTTTCATACAGTCAATGTTCTTATTAACTTTGTTATCACATCAGTGGAATTTCTCATGTGGAATTGCTTTTTGCATTGTGTCCCCTAATGCACATTCAGGGCCATTGAGCCCGAGGATATGTTACTACATACTCTCAGGACTGTCTGTCTTCTTTGCTCCCAAGCATACAATCTAGCACTTACAATATATTTTGTTTAATAGCCCCAGGGCCCTGCTGTATGGATTTTTTTTTTTAATGACTTCACTACTTTACATGGTGAACAAATTATCAAACTCTATGGCACCCTCCCATAAATGGCTTCTTTCAGCCTTATGCCACTTGATGATCATATTAGAAATCAAAGTGCTAATGTACCACAAAGTAACTGAGTTCCCTTAATTTAAGGCAGATTTGTGTGCTTGGTCTTGGCGACCTCAAACATTTGCAGCTAAAAAGCTTTAGATTGGCCACAAAATTTGAGACTTTTTGTATTATTGATTAATTGCTTATTGCAATTGGAATATAAGATCTTAAAAATGAAAGTACTACTCTATTGAACTGGAGACCTCTATGAACTCACAGAAGTCAGCAGGAAGGCAAAAAGTTACAGTAAAGTTGCTTTCTCTGAAAACCTACCATTTTCTCAAGTGCATTTAGAAAGACAGACACAGCAAACAAGCAGTTAACTGGAGATAGGCACTGTAGGATTTCTTTGTTCATGTTGGTTTGTCCATCATGAACTCAAGGTCAATGCCATGTTACTTCTTTCTATGACTACAGCACTCTCCCATGAAAACAAAGAAATGTTGTGGTTTGCATTTATAATGGTCACTAAGTCAAATTAGCAAACTCAGTTGACATCATGTCCCATTGCTATGAAGCTGATCTCATTTAAATGCTTTTGTATATCCCCACTTGTTTACTTGTTTCACAGAGGTGTACGTCAGCTTTTAAATGCTTTGTTGAAAAACTAGAGACAATATACACTGAATCTGGAAAAATCCCATGCTTCATAAATCAAAGGGAAAATCTGGCCTTCATTATGGAAAACTCAGAGTGAATTCCTGGATCCATTGGAGTCAGTAGAAAAACTCCCATTAACTTCACGGTGGTCATGGTTTTCATTTTGTTGTTTATTGTGAGTGTTGGAGAAATTAGTCTGCCCCTCGTGTTCCCAGGCTGTAGGCTTACAAGGTTTCAGTGTGCAAAGAAATAAATTAATTGAGACACACCTGAATAATTGTCATCTTCTTGCAATCTTCAGTGTCTCTTAGGGCTAGTTACAAGCTGCACTCCCATCCTTGGTAATAAATCCTGATGTTTAGCTAACAGACTGCAGGGCAGCATTTCCTGAAATCTTTCAGTTTTCTTTCTCAAGAGGTATCTCATTTCCTCACTCCCACCAAGCTTCTGTTTCACCTTTCTAGATGATGGTCCTGGGATAGAGGGTGCAGGCGCAGGAGCAGCTTGCTTTGTACCCTGAAGTGAAAGGCAATGGTGAAGCAGCAGAAGCAGAACAGCTTTACTCTGTGATGGATGGATGGATTCTTTCCACAGCTTATTGCTCCCAGGACACATGACCAGAGAAACTCATGATGCCAAATGGATGGACTAAGAATGACAGGATGATGTACTGTCAGTTGAGTAGCTATTTCCATGTACTTCAGGTTAAAAACCACTTCTACCAATGCTGGTTACAGTGAATACCCTTGTAGTTATGCACACCTACTGCAGACAGAGTGTTCTCTCAAGGTTTTCTCATAAAAAAAAATAAATACCAAAATACATATATGTGGAAGAAGAAAACCTTTGCCTCCCACCCATAACAGTGATATGTCTGGTGATCAACTTTAAAAAAAGTGTTGTGACAAGGAACAACATCTGGATAGTGCACATGAGAGCTGGTACCATCTCATTGCCTGCCACAGAGAAGTGAATATTATTTCTTGGCAGCTTGTTTTTACACATTCCTACAGGTGCCTGTTTAAGTGAAAGCATACCTGAATAATTAATTATCCTTCCAGACCATCCTGCTTGTTCTCTTTGAGTTATCAAAAAAAAAAAAAAATAAATCCCAGAACCAAAACTGGAGAGGGCAGAGAAGTCCTGTCGGCTGGCGGAAGAGGTAATTACTCTTGTGTTTCAGCTGCCGCCTACAAGGGCAGTGAAGATTAAATAGCATGCTTGGATCCAGGAGACTTGGCCTGATGTCCAGTCTCAACAACATTCAGAGCTTGAACCTGAGACAAGCACAAAGACTGTAAAATCCTCACTGCATGCCTCATTTTCCTGTACTTTTTAAGTCCAAACACAAATCAAAGAATTTTTATCCTTCCAGAAAAATTTCTTTGTTTTCTTCTTCTTCAGCCAGTCATGACTATCATCATGGCTTGGCTTCATGGGTGAAGCCTTAAGAAGAGCTCTCCTCACGCTTGCTGCAGGCACACTGATGGCTGATAAGGCCAATGTGGGACAGGCAGTGCAGCTGCAAAAGTCACAGCAGAAAGTGTCCTGTGAGGGGACAGCCAAGGCACGGTTCTTTCTGCGCTGTCTTTTCCTCGAGACTGATTCTACTGTGTTCCCAAAGGAGGTAGCAATGTTATGGATGATGTCTCCATGTCTCCTGACTGGAGGCCAGAGTGGAGCACTGATGGCAGTCAATATGGCCAAAGCTGAGGGATTGTTTCAGGGAGTCCTTGTTTCTCCTCTTCGGGGCTCCTCTGTTGCAGCAGCTGGTGGCAAGTTCACCACAGAACACAGTCTTAGGGAAGTGGTGATCCTCTATCCTGGAGATGTGCCCTGCCCAGCACAGCTGCATCCTCACTGGCTTTCGGGTAGAACTTCCTCTGCTATAGCAGGTATTAATTTGTTCAAAAGTGTTCTTGTATGGATTTTTCCAGCAATGGAGAGCAGAGTTATACCTCAATAGTTGGAGCAGTTTGACTTTTTCCTTTCTTCTTGCACAGGGTGATCATGACTGCATCACAGAAATCTGGTAGTAATTTGCCTTGTTCCGAACAACTCACAAGGAGCTTGTGAATTTAGCGTGGAGTGCTAGGCTCCATGCTTCCATACGTCAGATGGGATTCCATCAACCCCAGCTGCCTTGCCAGTTTTCAGCTGCTGTATGGCCTTAAGAGTCTCTCCCTATGTCCAATTTGGTTTTCACCAGTTGTTATGCAATGTGCTGAATTGCTGAGCCTTGGACTACATAGCTGGCACTGAAGAGAGTCTGAAAATATTCAGACCATTGGTTCAGGATGGAGGTTTTATCTGCCAGAAGCATTTGGCCATCTGCGCTGAGTAGGGGGCTTTGGAGCTGGCGTGTGGGTCCATACACTGTTTTCAGCACTTCACAGAGCCCTCTGTAGTCACCCGTAACTGCACACAGTTCAGTCTTTCCTGCTAGGCTGATCCACCACTTGTTCTGGATGTCTTGAAGTTTCTCTTGGGGCTTACTACATGCAAGACTACAGGCTGCTTTTCTTACATGGCAAGATGGCTGAGAGAGGTGTGCTCGGTGAGTGGTTCTTTTCTTTGTCAACATTTCTTGGATCTCTTGGTTGTTTTCATCAAACCAATCTTTGTTTTTCTTTGAGGAGAACCCTAGGGATTCCTCAGGGGACTGCAGGATGCTATTTTTAATGTGTTGCCAAAGCACTTCAGGAGAGGAATCTATGGGATGATCTAAAAGTCTAAGTTAAAGGTTTACCTGGCAGCTGTTTCTCACTGTATCTTTTTGAAGATCATTAACTTTGAGCTTCCTCCTTGGGATGGCACTCCTCTTAGGTCTGAGGTTAAAGTAGAGGGTAAGTTTGCATTGTCATTACAGTTTCTAACACACCATGCTTGCCTAGTACTCCTGGAGTACTACTGGCCTTCAGCCAGTACTGCTTAACAAAATAGACCTAACTTCACAAATCACCTTGGCTGATCCAAAAGTTAATCTTTTTCAGTGTTATGTGAATCAGAGCAGAGGCCAAATCTCCAGTTGTTATCAGTCCCTGAACCTTTATTTAAATCATTAACCAATGTGAGTACACATCAGTTTTATGGTCTTGTTCCTGCTCTTTTCCTGGTCATATTTACAAATTCCAACTGAGTACCAAAAGGCAAAGCAAACACACTCCCAGACTTACTTTTCTGTGGGTAGTTAACTTTGTGCAGCAAAATGCAGGCACAGATTTTGCTACTGTCATCCAAAAGTGGACCACAAGCCCATTTTCCTGGCTATACTTAAATGTTAAGAGGACAGAGATGAATCCTAAATTGATCCAACTTGTGCACATCTTATTGCAGCTGTCACGGTCCTCTGGGATTCTCCAGTAGTCCTAATCCACACAAGTCCAGATCCATGCTGCTTACAGGAAAGTTTCACTTACGCTTACAAAGGGTTGCTCGAAGTTCAACCATTTATAATGATTTGGATGAGATGAGAGATGAGATGAGAGATGAACACAAAGATGCTCCTTATGACTGGGAATAGTTAACTCGCATTGTGAGGAATGCTGACTGTCTATGTTATGCCTCCTCTGACACCAGTAGTGTGGTTGTACAAGGCTGGAGAGTGATGAAGGCAGGAAGACAAAGAAGGACCTGGAGCTGCCATGTATCATGTATGCAGTCAGAGTGACAAAGGCAGTTTGAAGTAGGGGGATGCCTCCCCAACTTCCCATCTCTCCTCTCTGGAGTCTCTAGATACCACAAGTGAGTACAAGAAAATCTGGCCCCAAGCCTTTGTGAATCTTTGTTTATAATCAGGAGCCCATTAGCAGTAGAATTATTAATGTTTTCATAGGCATTTAGAGAATAAACCACAAACCATACAATAACAGCCAGTAGGGAAAAATAAAGCATTAAAAGGTGGTCTGTCTGCCAGACCCCAGAGTGAAACCACAGCTGCAGGGCTCAACAAAAGAGCTGTGATCCCTGCACACCCCTGGGTCCCCAGAAGGGCCAAGGTTAGAAAGTGAAATGTGACCTGCAGGGAAGACTTTTTCTTGCAAATGGCTCCAGGTCATTTGGCTGCAGGGGCATTCTGGGAGCCAGCCTGGTTAGGTTTGCAAAAGAGACCTTCAGAAAGATTCACTGGTGGGTACGAGTCTGAGTCAACCTTTATTAGGCTGCTGAGAGCCTGCCACTGATGCATAGGATGTAAATTCATTAGCTTTTACTTTGATGTGACATTCACCATAGTAGAATAACCCAGGGTATGGCTCTTTTGAGGACCACAGTAAGACCTGTTCAACAAATTTCCCATTAGCAAATGAATTCATATACCACCTACACTGGATTTTTCTGTTTGTTTTCTTTTAAATATTATTCACTGATTCTATTGAAGCATCATGTGGTCACTTGGCAACTACCTGGTAAAGCAGAAATTAGCATGTATCATCACTAAGATATTGGTGTCCTCATCCTATCTGTTTGAAGTCTCTGTCTTTGGGTGGCTTGACTTCCCTTCCCCATTGTACCATATAGCAAAGCAAAAGATATTACCTCTAGTCCTAGCCATACAGCAGTGGAAAAACTGTGAATAATTCAAAAGAGGCCAAATCTCACAATCCATCAAGTTGAAAATATTGGTGAGTTCCTCCGGTTTCAAAAGAACTGGCAAAAGATGAGCTTTTGTACTTCATTTGTAATGCCGGATGTCTTCTCATATCTTTGTCTTTGATAGTGGGAGAGGTCACACAGATTGACCCCCTGCCAGTACTACTTAGGAGGATGAATATTTTCATAGGGTCAAGAGGAAATCAGAAGTCACTGATTCTTGCTTAACTCACGGTACCTTAGTGTTTTCCCACTGGTGGTGTTAATTTCAGCTCCAAGCAGGATTCAGTCCTTCTTGTTGAATCTATACGTCTTCATAAATCAGTGGTTGGGTCTTAAGGATCAAGGGACAAAGGACATGCACACCCCAGTCAAGACATAGATGCACTCTGATATGCACCAGAAAGCAATTGCATGGGGCAGCTACACTAACTAACAGGGACTGCAAAATCTGTTCGAATACCAAGGCAAACAGTCAGACCGTGTTCTGTACTCATCTCGGTCTTACATCTGCCACAAAGATTTCCAGACAATCCAAACTAGAGAAATGAGGTTAGTGTAGAATCATTGAGGGTATAGATGGAAGCATGTAAGTACTGTTCAAAAGAAATAAAAACTGATTCTGAATGAAAACTGAGGGCATTACTGATTTGGAGGAAATAACTACCTTCTGTCACCTTAAACTGTGATCTGTACACAAGACCACATGCACACAGCAACTGATTAGGTTCCTATCTTTCTTGTTGAACATGAAAAGACTGCATAAGCAGAGAGGGTAACAAACTAATTATCCAAACCACTGGTATCCAAGATACAGTCTATGAAGATTAATGTTTGCATTTTCCCTTGGAGTAAGAGGTTGTGGTCTAAAATAGATTGAACTGAATTGCAGTAATAGACAATGAGCATAAATCAGTTTCCTATTTCATTTCCAGCCTTATTATATAATCTCCAGCTATCTGAGGTGATTTCCACAGCTGGTAGAATACAGTGATTACCCCTGGCTATGTGCTGAAATTGGTAATCTCTTCCACACAGCAGTAAAGGCTACTACAGAATGATGCAGAATGATGGCTTCTTCCCTGGGAACCCCAGCCCTCCTTTTCCACAGCAAACCCAGCACTAGCAGCTGTGGGGGATGAAGCAGCAGTTCTTGAAAACATCCACCTGCCTTTCACATGCCCTTTTTTGATGCCCAGAGACAACGTGTTTGCTCTAATGGTGGGTGATGGGAGCTTAAAGATTGATGGTGGGAAGGAGGGAAGGTTTCCTTGGTAGCTTGGCACATATGAATGCTGCCCCATCCTGGCTAATTCCCACCTGCTCTCAGCTGAGAGGGTCAGACTTGCATAGAGTCTGACATCAGTATGAGGTGACAAAACTACTGTGTGCCTGAGGCAAATAAGCAAGAATTAAAATCCTAAGGGTCTGCCCACCACTAGCAATGCTCACTGCTTGATAGCTGTCTTGCCAGTGTATGAAGCTTCTATGCAGGCAAATGCTGGAGAAGGTAATAAGGCCTAAAACTAGCAAAGAATTATGTCAAAAGAAAATTAAAAGAAAAAAACCAAAAAAATTAAAAATAAGACAAAGGTTGGCCTTGTTGTAACAAATAGTCACAAGGATAACTTGCAGCTGTATTTTCATAATGTCTCTACTAAGGTCCGTGCATCCAAATCATTTTTATGTTTTGGGGTTTTTTGTGTGAGTGTTCTTGAAAACACAGATAAGACACAAGTCTACCCATATTGCCCTAATGTTAAGAATATCCTGGATAGTGGAAATCTTGTAAATATAACTAACTTGTAAATGTTACATAGCAGACTCCTCAGCAGCTAGGAAGGACAGTGAACTAGAGCTGGGTAGCACAGATCTTCCCCATCATTCCCAGCTAAGATGTGGGGGTGGCATGCACTACATATGTGGGCAACCTGATCTAGGGGAAGGGAACACAAAAGATGTGAGCTATGACAAGCAAAATTCAGTGGAGACTGAGTCCGGGCATGGGAGGCATGAGACAAAGTGTTAAAGCACTGAAATCATATGCCAAAGTGTGTGTAAGGCAATGTCTCCATATAATTGCCTATAGAGAGTGCAGCCTGAAATGAAATGTCTTTGAAGCTAAATTGCTGTTTGGAAAAGTGCTTCAACAGTCTGTTTTCAAATTGGAAATTGCATCTAGCACATTATCTGTAGTTATTGACTATCTTAGTGTTGCCCAAGAGGTTGCTTGAATGAGTAGGACTGGGAGAGCTGACGCTAACAGAAATATATAGTTGTATTTTTGCCAGTCTGGACAGGAAAAAAGAGTACAAGTGGCACATTACAGCTGAAACTGGGGTTATGATGCAGTTATGGTTTAGTTTAAATAGTTTTGGAAATGGTCTGTGTCGGGTCTTTGTCTTGGTACTATGTAATTGGGGGGGACGGTTGGGTTTTTTTGGGGTGTGTGGTTTTTTGTATCTCTTTCTTGAATCTTCAGTGATTTTGAGCTTTTTCCTTCTTAAGGAAGTGAACCAGTGAAGTGAAACCCATAGTACTGATCCTTAATGTAGCCTGAAATGCAATGCTTCAGTATGTTGTACAGATGATAAGAGCTTCAAGGCAAGTGGAATTTTGCAGTCTCAAGTCAGAAACCTCAACACACATCATTCAAAGCTGAACATCACTACCTTCATATGGTTGTATCTTATTTCATGTAGCTTGTATCTTATTTCATGTAAACCCTATATATTTAATTTTTTTGTTTGGGACTTTTAAAGGGGTGTGTGGGAATACAACTCTGTGTGTGAATGTATTTA
Organism: Calypte anna; assembly: GCF_003957555.1. Taxonomy (NCBI): domain Eukaryota; kingdom Metazoa; phylum Chordata; class Aves; order Apodiformes; family Trochilidae; genus Calypte; species Calypte anna. The sequence goes on along the minus strand of NC_044274.1, from coordinate 34,545,588 downwards.
TATACACACCCTCACATACCAAGATCAGTCTGAGTTATTTTGCAGGCACACATTGTCTAGCATACTGGATATCATAGAGACTTGTTAATTTTATTAGCAGAGCCAGCCGAATTTTTATAAAAATCCAAATAATCTGAGTTGTCCTGTACAGATCCATTACTCCACCATATGAAAGAGATTATATGTGTGTTGGAATTTGTTGGCCTTGGACCTCTGAGACCTCTGTACGCTGTGTGGAAAGCATGACAAAGAATGAATAAGAGATGTTTATTCAGGAAGTTACACACATTGGCTGGCAGTTTTTATTGTTTGTCTTTAGGGCTAATTTAGTGGCACTACTTTGTGAGACAGTAAGGAAATTTTTCATTTAGTCAGAAAAATTTACAATTGTTTGCAAGCTGTAAAAAGAATGAAAATAACAAAAAATCATTCAGTCAGTATTGCTTTGGGGTTTTTTTTCACTGAAAGAACTTTGACCATAATTGTCAAGATAATTAAGAAATTATTAATTAAGAAATATTATTATGGTGCATACTAAAAGCTTTTCTGACAACTCTAATGGGTAATAAGGTGTTTCTGTGAACACTCAGGTAGGTTTTACAAATCTATCCATGTGTTCTTTCTTGTGTGTGTACTAAATATACCCTTAAGGGCAGAAAAGGTACTCTTAAAATCAAATCATTAAATTATCAGATTGTACAGTCATTATTGAAGCACTCGTTAATCATTTTGTCCAACAAAAGTATTATACTTGTCTCGAAATACTGAAATACTTATAATACAGGCAGAAATATATGAAATGTACCTAAATTATATTTCTCTAAGAATACATAAACAAATCTTTTGCACAGCAGTGTTCTTCCGTACTTCTGATTTAGGTAGAATCAGGTAAGATTTAAGCCTTATTATTGACTCTTTATTCCCTCTTCATTGTTACAAAGAGATAAATAAATAATATTGGATAAAGTAAAAATATTGCTACTTGTCTATTTTTCACTCCTATCAGATGTTTAGTCTTGTAACCATAAACTACCTAGCCGCTCTTAATGCAAAAGATCTTCAAGTTAACCGCTTCCCTAGAAGGTTGGTGTCCAAATGTTTCATGGATTCATAGGATAAAAGTGCACTTTTTTGTTGCATTGTATTATGTAGGTGAACAGCCAAGGTTTCTAATGTTGGGCAGAGCATGCTCAATAGCCTGTGATCAACCACTTGGAAATGGTGAAAAAAACATCTTATAAACTCCAAATATGGAAAAATCCAGTGGTACACAATTTCATGGGTAACCACTCTTGGTGTTAAAAACAAGTTTCCTTCAAGTTACACAACTGGGTTTTGATTTTCTTCTCCTTTCCTACCAGTAGTCATGAGGACTGTAAAATGCGTAAGGCACAGAGGTGTGCTTGAATGAAAGAAATGGAAAGCAGTGGTGTTGGTGCTTGTTTCTTGTGCAGGTTTATATGTCTCCCAGTCTATTCCCAATATCAGGCAAACTTATAACTTTGTACTATTTATTCATTCTCATCTTCTCCTCAGTTTCACAAAACAGGCGTTGCCTGCTCAGCTGAAATGGTAATTCCTCTTAATAAAAGCAAGAATCTTGCTTTGATCTTCCACTGCTTATGCATAATTGAGTCTAGACAACCTTCCAACTAACTTGACCAATTTATAAATGGACAAAGAAGGTACATGGTGTGGGTTTTTTAGGATAAATAGACAAATATTTAAAAAGCACTGAGCCCTTTCACTCAACATGTTCCCAGAACACTGTACTATTTCCAATTATCCTGCTTTTCTTCAAACCTAGAAACAACAAATGAGTAACAGATGTCAACTTCCATTGAAGGCTACTTAGTAAATGCTAGCTCCTCTTACTTGTTTGAAACCCTTTTAGAATTATTTCCCTCTCTTTCTGTTACCATGACAATATTTGGCCTAATCCCATGGCTTTTTTTCACATCTAAGAACACTGTGTAGGCAAGTGGAATTATCATTAAAATCACTTCTATTCACAACTTATAATGAATGTCTTTACTGTGCCCTTGTCTTAAGTGTTACATTCTCAATATGATTCCTTTAGGAAAGCTGGTGCGGAAAATACAAACCCTTAAGTCCCTTTGATTATAAATAGTTGATGGTTCCTTGGCTGTGTCAGGCTATGCAGCATGTTGCTATGAAAATACTCTCTTGTTGTGTTGAGTATGTTCTGCTATCCAACAATGGGATAAAATTGTCCTGCCACGCTTAGCAGGTGTATAGATCAGCCTCCAAATTTGTCTAGTTATAAAAAAATTCATCCAACTCATCTTGCGCTCAAAAAAATGGGTGGAATTCTAGATTTAATTTCATTTTTAAACATCTCAAATACTGTAAGTACTTTAATTTGTAAATACAAATGCTAGCACATAGATTTCTAGCTATTTTACTCATAAGCCCTCTCAACTTACTATCCTGAGGTTCCTGTGGGCTGAATTGTAGTCCACTGAAAAATATGCTTCTTAAAAGTTTATGCAATAGAACTAATCAGGATAGAGGTATATGCCTTGAGTCAAATGATACCTGTAGAAAATACATTTTTCTCTTTTCCCTTTCCATGTTAGCAAAATATCAATAACATCTTTCAGGGTCACTTATACATGTGGAAATCATTGGTGTGGATATCCAGAGTATGTAGTACATTCAACATAAGCTGATTTTAAAAAAATATGTGCAAGAGTACCCTGATTTCTTTTCTACTGGGGTTACAGGTTTGACTGGTAAAGGTAACAGTGTTAATGTAATGTATGTAGACTTCTGAAAAACATTTGTTCTGATACCACATGACATTTTGATGAAGAAATTAGAATAATATAAAATCAACAAGGCCTACATTAAGTGGATTAAAGATGACTATACTATACATTAAAGATTTGGAAGAAAAAATAAAATCTTTACTAGCAGAGACAGTAGATGACACAAATATTTGGGAGAGGTTAATCATACAAATTACTGAGAGAGGAGGTGACTTTAGGCACTTGGTAAGCTTGTCTATCCAGGAAAATGCATTTTAATACAGCCAAATTCGTAATCACAGAGTTAAACCCAAGCCTGTTACTACAAATGGGGGCAGATTCACGGAACACTGTGGAGTTGGAAACTTGGTAAATGGTTCGGCCTTTCTGCTTGACTCTCATGAAGTCACTTCTGGAAATACTATGGCCAGCTCTGAAAAGGATCAGAGATGTTGTAAGGATGTAAGCAAAGACAGGAGAAGCATACTTTGCAAAAATATCTCAAGCACTGTTGTCTATTTATTGGACTGAAGAGGATGTTAAGGATTCATATGCCTCCAACTGCCTACATGAATAATGTAGATTTTCTGTGTTAAGTCGCTTGGAGAAAAGTATGTCTCAATGCCTGGGAGGCAGAAATGGCCAAGCCAATGTTAAAAATTAAAAAAAAAAAAAAAATAGAGCACTGAATGTTACTGAGAGCAATGAAAGAATCTGGGAAAGGCTGTAGTAGATTCTTGCTTGCTGATATTTTGTAGTACTGTTGAGATTAATTTCTGGCATTTACACAATAGTCTAAATAAGATCTGATACAGGGTAGTCCTCTGAGCTACATAAATAACACAAGGAACATTAATAAGAAAATACAGTTTTGGTCAATTATAACATGAAAGAGCGATTCTACATGGTTTAACTGTTTTGCCAACAATAAAACAAACACAAATATTAGAGCTGTAATTTGAGTCATGAAGATGAGCTGTGTACATAGGGCAAAATCCAAATAAAGAACTTAGATCTTGTGATACCTGGGAGAAAAACAGATGCAAGCCCTCCCCTGTACTCCAGACACTGCATATTAGTGTGTAGATACAGTAGATATTCTTCCTCCTGGTCTGGGAATTGGCAGCCAGACATGATTCCCACAGGCATCTCAGATGGCATTCAGTGTCTATTCTTAGGCACCTGAATAGGTCCCCAAGTGTCTAAATCTCTTAAAGCCTGAGCTTCAGGCCTTACTCCCAAATGCAGACCTTTTGGGTACAGGAGACAGCACAGCAGTCTGTTGTTGTCAGACACTGCATCCACTGCCTCCTCTTTTTGCACATGGCACCTGGTGAGCTGTTGAGAAACTACTTGCTAAATGCTTTTCATTTCATGTGAAAAAGTAACAAAATAACATTCAGATCACTCAGGTTTCTTAAATACAATGATTCCCACTTCTTTTAATAAATTAGATATGTTGTATTGATTTGACTGTTTGTTGTTTTCAGAGAATATTTCAAATGGCACATTAATGCTCTGCTGAATAATTTAGCTTGAAGAGGACTATTCCAGGTAACTGCTAGATTTGCACCACTCTACCTGTGTTATAAACATGGTATTTTGTGTGACATAGTGCTTTCTATTCCAAGTGCTTCCTCATGCTGTTTTTTGTTGCCTGAGATACAAACATTGTAATTTACCAGTAAAGAAAGGGCCGCTTCCAGATCATTTTTGTAAGCCACATGCTGGCACTTTCATAACTAGTTTTTGTGCTTCTTCACTGTCTCTAGCTAGTTCATGACCTTTTTATACATGTCTAATACCAAAGTTATGAGTCTCAGAGGAACACTTTGTCTCAATATACGCATGCATGTGTCTCTATGCAACTGTATTTGAAGTTGTTAAAATATATTCCAGAAACATTTTTGTCTTAGGGGAGATGGAGAGAGTCAGGCATCTTTGGAAGAAGAAATCCCCATTTATAAATCCCTCTAAGCCATTATTCTAGTGAATGAGCAAAAGCCCTGTGTCCTCAGACAGTGAGGTTCAGACAGCCTCCTGCAGTCCCTTTCAGCAGCTTCATTCCACAGATCTGTGAGCCTGAAAACTCCTTTAGAGAGAGACTTTCTCATACTAATTTCATGCAGGCTGGCATTTCTCGACAGTTGTTTATCTAGGAGCACTTGGCACGTCTTCATGACTCAGCTGGCTTCTTTTTATGCAGAGGGAAGCAGGTCACCCTCAGACTGTAATGCCATGCATCTTAAACGCCAATTTGTTGTGTTACTGTCAAGTACGGAAATTAAATCTGGTCATCTTGTGTAAAAGTTTCTAATGTCTGAGCTTAGGTGAACTTCTGAAAAGCCTAGTAGTTCTCTTTGGAACTAAAAACTGGGCTGGTTTGCAACCAGCAAATCCTAAGTGTCAGCTCCAGTGAAACCATTACAGTACAGCATCTCCTATAAAACTGCTGTCAGTAGACATTCTTATTATTTACTTTACGTATATTTATCTTTTCACACATATATATATACATGTACATACGTTCATTTATATGTCGACATTTTTGTGTTATGTATTTGATGTACATATATATAGACACACATGCATACACACACACATACGTAATACACTTATTTGTAGCTCTAATTAGCTGCAGACAATTCCTTAATGAGTGCGAATCCATTCCTTTCTTTTTTCCATACTGATTAGCAATTTAAAAGCAGATTTTTTTACCAGAAATTTTCCACTCCAGGAAAATAAATAGACTGCCATTATAGCCTGAATATAATAATGAATGCTAATGTTCTAAGGGTACCCTGATATTGCCATTACACAGTCCCTAGTCCTCATGGGGGATTTTAACTACCCTGATATCTGCTGGTTGACTCACACAGCCAGCCTTTCACAGTCTAGGAGGTTCCTCCAGTGCATTGATGATAACTGCTTAATGCAGATGGTGGACAAGCCGACTAGAAGAGGAGCGCTGCTGGATCTTATACTAACCAACAAGGAGGGCCTTGTCGAAGAAGTGGTGGTCAATGGCAGCCTTGGCTGCAGTGATCATGAGATGGCAGAGTTCAGGATCCTGTGTGGAAGGAACAGAATACCCAGTAGGACCAAAACCCTGGACTTCCACAGGGCAAACTTTGGCCTCCTCAATCAACTGTTAAGAGAAATCCCATGGGACAGGGTGTTAGAAGATAAAGGGGCTCAAGATAGCTGGTCAATATTCAAGGACCACTATTTGCAAGCACAGGATCAGAGCATCCCTATGGTTAGGAAATCTAGTAAGGGAGCTAGGAGACCAGCATGGTTAAAAAAGGAACTGCTGGGAAAACTTAAGTGGAAAAGGAAAATCTACAGATCATGGAAGGGGGGGCTGGTCACTTGGGAGGAATACAGGACTGTCGTCAGAGGATGTAGGGAGGCAATTAGGAAAGCTAAGGCCTCCTTGGAACTTAACCTTGCAAGTCAGGTTAAGGATAATAGAAAGGGCTTTTTCAAATACATAGCTAGTAAAACTAACGCTAGAGGCAATATTGGCCCACTAAGGGGTGAGATGGGAGCCCTGGTGACAGAGGATATAAAGAAGGCAGAGGTGCTGAACGCCTTCTTTGCCTCTGTCTTTACTCCTGCAGGGTTTCCACATGAGCCCCAGATTCATTTAGCCCCAGAAGTAGTCAAGATAGATAAGGAATTTGACGTAGTAGATGAGGATAGGGATCAGCTGAGTAATCTGGACATCCATAAGTCGATGGGTCCAGATGGAATGCATCCAAGGGTGCTGAGGGAGCTGGCGGAGGTCATTGCTAGGCCACTCTCCATCATCTTCAGTAAGTCATGGGTAACAGGAGAGGTGCCTGAGGACTGGAGAATAGCAAATGTCACCCCAGTCTACAAGAAGGGCAAGAAGGAGGACCCGGGTAACTATAGACCGGTCAGCCTCACCTCCATCCCTGGAAAGGTGATGGAACAACTTGTTCTTGTCACTATCTCCAGGCATATCAAGGACATGGGGGTCATCAAGAGCAGTCAGCATGGTTTTATCAAGGGTAAATCATGTTTGACTAACCTCATAGCCTTCTATGAGGAAATTACTAGGTGGATAGATGATGGTAGAGCGGTAGATGTGGTTTATCTTGATTTCAGTAAAGCATTTGACACCGTCTCTCACAGCATCCTTGTAGATAAGTTGACCAAGTATGGGTTTGGTGATCAGGTAGTGAGGTGGATCAGGAACTGGTTGAAAGGAAGGAGTCAGAGAGTTGTAGTCAATGGGGCTGAATCTGGTTGGAGGTGTGTAACTAGTGGAGTCCCTCAGGGGTCGGTACTGGGACCGGTGTTGTTCAATATCTTCATCAACGACTTGGATGAGGGTATAGAGTGTACCCTCAGCAAGTTTGCTGATGACACTAAGCTGGGAGGAGTGGCTGACACACCGGAAGGCCGTGCTGCCATTCAGAGAGACTTAGACAGGCTGGAGAGTTGGGCAGAGAGAAACATGATGAAGTTCAACAAGGAGAAGTGTAGAGTTTTGCATTTGGGGAAGAACAACACAATGTCCCAGTATAGGTTGGGGGCTGACCTGCTGGAGAGCAGTGTAGGTGAAAGAGACCTGGGGGTCCTGGTAGACAAGAGGATGACCATGAGCCAGCAATGTGCCCTTGTGGCCAAGAAGGCCAATGGCATCCTGGGGTGCATTAGAAAGGGTGTGGTTAGTAGGTCAAGAGAGGTTCTCCTCCCCCTCTATTCTGCATTGGTGAGGCCGCACCTGGAGTATTGTGTCCAGTTCTGGGCCCCTCAGTTCAAGAAGGACAGGGAAGTGCTTGAAAGAGTCCAGCGCAGAGCTACTAAGATGATTAAGGGAGTGGAACATCTCCCTTATGAGGAAAGGCTGAGGGAGCTGGGTCTCTTTAGTTTGGAGAAAAGGAGACTGAGGGGTGACCTCATCAATGTTTTCAAATATGTAAGGAGTAAGTGTCAGGGAGATGGAGTTAGGCTTTTCTCAGTGATGACCAGTGATAGGACAAGGGGTAATGGGTGTAAATTGGAGCATAGGAGGTTCAAGTTGAATATTCGAAAAAATTTTTTTACTGTAAGGGTGACAGAGCCCTGGAACAGGCTGCCCAGGGAGGTTGTGGAGTCTCCTTCACTGGAGACATTCAAAACCCGCTTGGACACGTTCCTGCACAATGTAGTCTTGGTGGCCCTGCTCTGGCAGGGGGGGTTGGACTAGATGATCTTTCGAGGTCCCTTCTAACCCCTAGGATTCTATGATTCTATGATTCTATGATAACAATGCCAAAGAGTATAGCTTCCTAGCCTCTCTCTCTGCCACTGTTTATGTAACAGGCGTAAGAGGAAAAATGCCTCTGTACAAATGTAACTGAGTGCTCAGTAAGAAATATTCCTAAATAAACAAGGATATTGTCGCAAGACACCTTCTTTCACAAATCTTTACTTTGGTCAAAATACACTCCATGTCATTGCAGGAAGGAGTATGTTTTGTCATCAAAAAATGTGTCTTTCATCTACACTCAAATCCTTACCTGTGATATACTATGCAAAATGGACCAAAGAGGGAGGAGAAAATTTGACTCAATTTTAGTTTTGATATTATCTTCTCTAGTCAAGTATATTTGTAGGACTATAGGAAAATAGTATTATGCACCAGGAAAGAAACCCTGTGTTTTCTTCTGGAGAAGAGTTATCAATGGGAGTGTGTCCTGGTTTGGGCCAGGATAGAGCTAACTTTATGTCTTCTAATTTTTTTTTCAGCTAAATCTCTTGTAAGTAGCTGCACTTGCTGAAATTAACATGTCCTATCATGGTATGTTGCTCTATTCAGTGGTCTGACACAAAATACTGTTGCAGTGGCCCAAGGCATTGCGCTAAGTTATGCGCCCACCTGTAGTATGTGAGCAGTCCCAGTGACTGCTGTGAGGTTACTCATGTTCAAAGGCTGACCTGTGACTGACTGCATTGGCTACATCAGGAGCCACTGTGGCTTTTTAAAGGGAGTTCTTATGAACTGGAGTCCAAAGCTAGAGAAAATTAAATTTTAATGTTTTGTGGTAACAGGATCAGTGGAAATACCTATCATAAAGGACAGTCTGGATGACTAGTTTTATTTGGTCTTGAGCTTCAGAAGAAGTGGATAGGATCTGAAAATTCACCCATGTACTAAGTAACAGCAAAATGCTTACAGGCCATTTCACTTTTACTTCACTATGTATATATGCAAAACATAGAGCATCCAGGCCTCTCCTGCATACAGGAATTACTGTTATTCTGTGTTCATAATAGGAAAAAAACCCCAAAACCCAAACCAAACCAAAAACCAAAAACTAACCAGCGAACCAAAAAAAAAACAAACCAACACCAAAAACCAAAACAAAACCACGAATTAAAAGACAGGAATAGGGATAGGGGGAGATGAAAAGACAGGGAGCAATAGAAAATGCATTATTGACAATTATGTGCATTAATGTACACAGCGCTGTCTGGCTTTTGTTCCAATCAAAGTCACAAATCCACATGAGCATCAGACCTGACAAGGATTACCATAATGGCAAATACTGACATATCACTTCAATAAATCAAGTTGATGAAGCAGATCAGCTAGTCGACCCAACATAAAAACTCATCTCTTATAAACAAAACAATTGGCTTCATGGAGATTAATTAACATTTTTACAGTCCTCAATTGAAGGCTAGACACTTGCCAGTTCCAAAAATAATCTAAGGGTTTCTAGCTGTATTTGTCATTCTAATAAGCTGTAAAGCCAGCTCCTGTAAATTGATGTCAAAGCCTCATATATTTTGAAAGGAACACAGCAATGTTCCTTAGAAGATGCCCAGTATCATTGCAATGGTCCATAATCTCTTATCAGAAATTAGCTTTTAGGCGTCTGATTACAGAAATAGAGTGAAGTAGATATGTTCCAACAGCATCCTTGAATATGATTTCAAAAACATAAAAGCACACACTTTCCTGTGTGTGGTGTGAACTTATACAAGTGTATGTTAATTGTATTGACGATATGCTTATAATTAAGTATCTTCACTGGTTTGCACAAAAGCCTTTGAGGAAAAGCTTCTGCTCTTTCAAAAGAATTTCCTGTAACAGCTTCGGTGAAAACCATGATCGCTTTTGAGTCAATTTCAAAAGTCCCAGCTTCACTAGCGTCAACACTTTACTTTCTTTGCATCCTGAAAGGAAAATGATGGTTTTTCTCACATCAGAAATACTGACTAGAAGATTATGTTGGTGTTCTGTTTTGAAAGACCTGAAAAGAATTTCCTCACTCTCTGTGAAGCATAAAGACTAAGTGTAATCTCTGCCTTCTGGCTGAAATAAGTATAACTGCAGTAGCTTCAGTGAGTGTATTTTTCATTTCCTATCTGGTATTATTCACTAAATGGATTATAACTTTACATTTTAATCATGTTGTTGCCTCCGAGAGGCGTGGTGACCTGGTTCAGGAATGGCACAGCGACCAACCCCAGGTCGCTCAGCCCATCAGCTCACGGACACCAATGTGGTGGACGGCAAATGGCGTTTATTGAAAAGTGACACAGCATTATATAGCTCGGGTTTGCAACGTCACTTCCGTCTGCTTAAGTCATAAACTAAACGCTATTGGCTATCAGGAGAGGGACAATATCTTTCCGTACAGCGCCATATCTTCCGGCCGCCAGACCCTAACTACCAACATCATGTAATCTCTAAGAAAGCAACACTTAGACAAGGAAATGTTTTCCAAATAATAGGGAAAAAAGCAAACCACCTTGTAAACTGATCCAAGAACAAAATTCCCAAGAAATAGCTTTAATAACTTCTGTGGCATTGGAAGACCTGAAAACAAAAAAATCGGTGCAATATTTTCCATTTATTAATTTGTTCCTTAATGTCAAATCACATATGCAAATCACATATGTATGCATCATCCTTGTTCAGATTTGTCTGCATGTTCCAATGGGGTTGTAATGTTTTCTACATCTGCCATACTCACGTGAGGCACAAGGAATAGGTGTAGCAGCTGAAGCTGTTTGCAGCTGATAGAGGTCATGCAAGTCTGCCAGACCTGCATAGCCACCCATCTTAGGTTTTCTGTGTAATTCTGCTTTACTGTTGGGACATTTTACAAATTTTTTTTTACAAATTTTCTATCCACCCTCAAAAAACCCTTTTAAATTGAGACCTACTGCTGCTGTCATTTCATTCAAGACACACCTTCCAGAAAAAAAGACACAGGGCAGTACTGCCAGGGTCTGATCTGTAATAACTCTCTGTGGCCAAAGGGAAAGTCCATGAAGGAGCAGAAAGTTGAAACTGGGTCTTTCTGAAATGCAGTTAAGATCTGGCCTGTGTTTTATTTCTGCATGCCTTCATCCTCCAGAGATTTGCCTGAGTTTACTGCAGTGCTCCCTCAGTTTTAATAGGATTGAAGAACTGCAAAATCGAACACACATATAAGCTTCACCTCTGACAGTTTACAGAAGGAATAATTTCTAAATAAATATATGTAACAGAAGGAAAGAAAAAAAACCAGGAAAATATAAGCTGGTAACTTTTACTTCCAGCAGTTTTTGCTGAGCTTTATTTATAATACAAAATCTCTTTCGTCACAGTGCTGGCAGTAGTTATTTAATCTAATTGTTGAAGACAAGAAGCAATTGCCAGCATGAGTACATTAATTTCCATTCAAAGTACATTTCCTTACATTCTTTCCTTTGTCCAATGAAAAAAAAAACAACAAACAAAACAAAACAAACAAACAAACAAGCCACCAAAAAATCCCAAACAAAAAACCCCAGAAAAATATATTTTAAATATGTCTTCTGGCATCCAAAAAGCCAGCCTCAAAATGTATAATCTTGGATGTTGCTGTTTATTCTACTGTTAGTGGTTGTGTGAAATGTTAGGGTTGGAATTAGGTCTGACAAAAATGAAGGTTTGGAATGGCCAAAGTAATTTCTTCGCTATAGAATAAGATTTTTTTCAAAATATATCTAGCAATGGTACTTGAAAAGTACACAAATACTCAGCTTTGAGCTGAAAATTTTGTTTCGGGTCAACATCAGGACCCTTTTTCCTTAAAATATCAGTTATTTCCATGATGTTTCTACTGCAGGTAATGAATAGCTCGCTGCACACCAGACAAACACAGAGATATGCAGTTGGGGAAAAAATTGTTGCCTTAAGGACTTGATGGAGGGAAACCTAGACAGGTTTTGTGACAGTAACATACAAGCATGTGGGAGGGAGAGACCTACAAGTATTTTTATGCTGATTTTATCCCTGACATTACTGTTTTATAGAATCACAAAATGGCTTGTGTTGGACGGGACTTCAAATATCATCTGGTTTCATTGCCCTTTCCATGGGCACAGAAACCTCCCACTAGATCAGGTTGCTTCAAGCCCCATCCAAGCCTGGTCTTGAACAGTTCCAGGGAGAAGGCATCCACAGACTCTCTGGGCAACCTGTGCCAGCACCTCACCACCCTCACAGTGAAGAATTTCTTCTTAATACCTAACCTAGATCTACACTCTTTCAGTATAAAGCCTTTCCTGTTTGTCCTCTTGTTCCATGACCTTGTAAAAAAGGTCCTCCCCAGCTTTCCTGTAGGCCCTCTCCAGGTACTGGAGAGCTGCTGTGAGGTCTCTCTGAAGCCTCCTCTTCTTCAGGCTCAACAACACCAACTGTCTCAGCCAGTTTTCATAGGGGAGGTGATGATCTAATGCTTCTCCATAAAAAGTTATGAGGTTATGGGAAGACCATCTTTTGCGAATCTGGCCTAAGCAACAGGAATGTCTGCAGACATGTGTTTTGATCTTTTTTTCTTCTGTGAACACTTTTGTTCCCAGAAGGAAAGAACAACCCAACTTTTCCTTTTTAGCTGCTGTTCATTGCTAGTGTTATGCCACAATACATTGAACTACTTAACATAGACTCAGATTTGAATGAGCTACAGGGAAACATAACAAAAATTAGCAAATGAAACTTGAACTCTTCAGATGCCATATTTAGGGTGGAATGAAACTTTGATAGGAACTGTCTGTCCTTGCCTTGGTCTTTATTTAAAACAGTCTGGTTTCTGGAGCTGAACTTTTTGTATTTCACATGATAGTTACCAAAACACAGAAGCACACTTTAAGACAATAGAATGCAAAATGTGTCCATTTTGATAAGATCAAGAACTTCAGACAAACAAATTACATGACATATCCTGTACCTTACCTTCAAGGAAAATATGAGACAGGTTGTTTAAACCAAAAAGTTATTGCCCTGCTGTTCAAAGGCACACTTACTGTTTGACTGTGGTATTTAATTTATGGCAAACTCTCCTTTGAGATGATTTATATTCTTCATAGAAAAAACACACTCTGAAGAGTGGTCAGTGCCTATTAACAAATGTCCGTACTTTGCTTTTTGGACACATTTGAAGGAAATATACATACACTGTTCATCTGAATAACTATTAATTGCTATTAAGTTTTTTCTTTTCTCTTACAAAACATTATTGCATCAAGATTTAGTTTCTGTTTGCCTGCTTTTGTGGTTTAGGGACAGACAAAGCTAGCTGGAATGAGATCAGATACTGGGCAACTTTCACCAGTCAGTTTCTCTGAATCTTTCAGTATTTGCCAATCTTCTTTCCCTTGTGCTTTCATGATTAGAGACAACAGCTCATTCCAAGAGATGTTTTTTGGATGTGACTCTCCTTTAATGAGACTAAGCTAACACCCCCTTCAGCTTATAAAGCTTATAAAGCTCAACTTGTGTTTATGGTGGTTATTCTCAAAGGATTTCCTCTGCTTTCTCCCAGGTGTATCATCTTCAAGGAGGTAGCACTAACTATACTGGCACTTGAACTACATTATGTACAAGAAATAGAAATACTGGAACTGTATGTGAAGCAAATTAGATCTCTCTAGTACTGGAAGATCAGCCAGCCAAATGGTTGTTCAAAGCAAGTAACGGAAGAATCCCAAGTGTTTCTTTGATTCACTTTCTTGACAGTCAATGGGACCCCCAATCCAGGAGGTGTAGGGCAAATCTGGAAAGTGTTCTTCAGTCTGGATAGGAAAGCGTTCTTCAGTCAGGATAGGGCCTCTTCATTCACTGAAGATCAGGCAGGAGCAAGAAAAAATAGTGCAGTAAAATTAGACATGAATAATAGAGCTTGCTGTCATCTTTCATTATAGACTAGTTAACACAGTGCTAAATTCTTATCAGAATTTCTCCTCTAATCCCCTTTTTTACTTACAGCCTCCCCAAAGAATAAGAGCTTGCTGTGACAAGAACTTTGCAAAGTTGTGGGAAATAAAAGTTGTCACAGGAGAGAGAGAAGGTTGCAATCCACTGAACAATCTGCATTTGCTTATAAATATGTGTGCAAAATTTTCAGTACTGCAAAGTACCAGAAATCTTCTTCCCTCATAAGTGGGTCTCTCCACCGATATATGCAAATAGTGAGGAGAACCGTGAAGGCGGTGAGCTCAGGGACCCTCACAGTGATGAAGCTGTGCTGGATGGGTAGCACTGAGGCAGACAGGGCTCTGGACTGTTAGGTGACAAAGGAGAGATGTCAGCTCTGGGATGGGAAAATATTTGGGCAGGCACCTGACAGATGGAAAGACAAAGTCATGGAGGGCTTTGGAGACGAAGAAACTTGCCCTGAGTGATGCCAGCTTTCTTTATTTTCCAAATACTTTATCAGGAAAGGGTGCACGCGGTCTCAACTGCACTTTTATTCCTCCTTAGTTGAAGATCTGTTGTTCTGGTAGTAACGATCATATTTGAAATATGAATCTTTTGCTGATTCAGGTGATTTCAAAAATGCCCAAAGATTCAAAATGAGTTGGTTTTGGTTTGGTGTTTTGGTCTTTTTTGTTTGTGTGTTTTCTTGGTTGGTTGGTTGGTTTTTTTATATTTTGACATGGGATAAATCATCTTTTACATATTATACAAGGAAATCTGCAAGAGATCAAAGCAGGTCTCCAGGAAGGTGGAAGTGAGAGCCATTTAAGAGTGGTACCAGTGGGCTTGTGCTTTTTTCTGATGATGTGCAAAACGTAACATATTAAAGAAAAATAGTCCTGCAAGTCACACATTTAGGACAGAGTATCTAAATGTCATAAAACTGCACTCTTGTTTCCATATTGAAATTTTACTGTGCATTAAAGCAAAAAAAATTCCAGCCTTTTCAGTGCTTGCTACATTATTTATAAAAATTATTTATAAAGTCCTGGGCCAGATCTGTAAGGAAAAACTACATTGCCAGATGAAATTTTTACATACCAGGAGTTTACTCAGATCCCTTAATCTTAGCCCGAGTAAGTGAGATGTCTACTGACAAAAATGCCTGGCTGTCCCTGAGATGGCTGATGGTTACAAGTCTGAGGCAAAGCAGCCCTGTTGAGTGTTTGAAAGCTTTCCATTGATAATCTATAGCATCTCTGGCATATAATGACTGTTGATCGTGCATTATAGCACAAAATGCACTTAACCATGATTTTCATTGTCTTAGGTGCTATTCCATTGTCAGATATATGTTACTAAAGCTTGTCATTACATGCTTTACATTGTTTAAATAGCTCTGGAAACAATATATATATAAACAAATCAGAGACATACAGCAATGTCTGAACTGCTTTTTGTGTCACTTCCTGACTTAATTCAAGACTAACTTTTCCTAAAGCTATCAAAATGTTTACATAATATGTAAGAACCTGCTTCTCTTCCTATTTATTTTCACTGTCTGTGTATGTAGCTGAAGATCTCCTTTTCAAACTGGAGTCAGGATCCTAAGTGAGCAGTAACTGCAGACCTTTTATTTCCATTAAGGAGAGTGTTATCAAAACAGGAAGAATTAGGCTGCTGAAAGAACACTGTGTCTTTTATATTTTTTAGCCTCCCAATTTCCACTGAACTGATAAAATGTTCCAGGAACTCCATCTCTCTGGGTGGGTATGAAAATATACTGGGAAGTTTTCTTTAAAGAATACTACCAGGTGACTCAAGATCAACAAATTGAGCTTAGTGTGAGAAAAAAACACTATGAATGGGAATTCTCTCTCTTCTTTCAAGAGACAATAGATATAGTGTTGGCTCTAAAGAACAGTGTATCATTGTGTTCATTTATATGAGCTATGGTATTCTAAGAAAATGAGACTTTCTCTAAATCAGGGGAAAGAGCTGACCTTGTACACAATGTCTACTCACTATTACAACAAAAACTAACAATTTGGATGGGGATGGTGGAGTTCAGTTTCATTCAGGTGGGAAGGCAGAGCATATTACCCAACACATAGCAAGTAAGTGCCTTCTTTGTTTCATTTAGAATGACAATCATTTACTATTTTCAGCAACATTATATGGACTCCAAACCTGTAGAAGAACTTGTCATTCACTGGTAAGAAAACATGTCAATGCTACTCTTGGAAATGGTCTGTGGTATCTACTTACCACAAAGGACAGACTGTAAGAACATTCTCTTCTCACTTATCTGAACTTTAAAAAAAATTAACAGTTATTACCCTCAGCCTCTGTAAAAAATATGGTGAAGATTATTTAAAGAATAATACAATTATCAGGCACAGCCAGGCACAGGGTTCATAAAGGCAAAGTCCTGGTTAACTAATCTAATACCCTCCTATGACATAATCACCTGCTCAGTGGTGGTTATAGGGTTTTTTGGGTTTAGTAAGGTTTTTGATACTTTCCCTGATAGCATTTTTCTGGACAAGTTTTCCAGCCTTGAGATGAGCAGGTACACAATGTGCTGGCTGAAGAACTGGATGAAGGGTAGGGCTCAAAGGGTTGTTTTAAGTGGGGCTACATCTGGCTGGTGACCAGTCATCAGTAGTGTTACTTAGGTCTCAATTTTAGGGTCAGTTCTGTTTAACAATTTTTAACAATGATCTGGATGTAGGAGTTGAATGCACCACTAGTAATTTTACTGGTTATACAAAATTAGGAGATGCTGTTGAATCTCTTGAGGAAAAAGAAGCCTAATAGAGGAATCTGGATAGACTGGACCATTGGGCAATCATCAATGGCATGAAATGTAACAAAACAAAACAAAAAAACAAACAAAAAAAAAAACCCCAAGCCAAAAACAAAAGCCAGATTCTGCACCTAGGATGGAGTAACACTGGGCATAAATATAAATTGTCAGAGGAGCAGCTAGAGGTCAGCCCTGCAGAAAGGGATCTGTGGGTGCTGGTGGGCATCAGGCTCACTGTGAGTCAGCCGTGTGCCCTGGCAGCCACAGGGGCAACTCACATCCTGGGGGCATCACACACAGCATGAGCAGCCAGGGGAAGAGGGGATTATCCCACTGTG
Organism: Calypte anna; assembly: GCF_003957555.1. Taxonomy (NCBI): domain Eukaryota; kingdom Metazoa; phylum Chordata; class Aves; order Apodiformes; family Trochilidae; genus Calypte; species Calypte anna. The sequence continues at coordinate 34,528,476 of NC_044274.1, read as the reverse complement.
CTCAGCACTGGTGCAGCCTCACCTCGAGCACAGTGTGCAGCTCTGGGCCCCACAATTTAAGAAGGATGTAAATTACTTCAACGTGTCCAGCAGAGGGCAACAAAGCCGGTGGAAGAGCTGGAACTTCAGTCCTGTTAGGAGTGGGCAAAGACTCTGGGTTTGTCTAGTTTGGAGAGGAGGAGGCTGGGCAGCTACTTCACTGCTCCCTGCAGCTTCCTGAGGAGGGGCAGTGGAGAGGGAAGTGCTGAGCTATTCTGCATGGGATCCACTGGCAGGACACATGAAAATGGTTCGAAGTTGCACCAGGAGAAGTTCATACTGGACATTAGAAAACATTTATTTACTGAGCAGGTGGCCAAGAACTGGGAGATGAATCCTAGAGAGGTGGTAGATGCCCCATGCTTGTCAGTACCTTAAAATGAGACCTTTGGGCAATGCTCTTAATAATATGCTTTAACTTTTTTTCAATCCTGAACTGGTCAGACTAGATGATCTCTGCAGGTCCATTCAGACTGAAATTTATATTGTATTCTATTCTATTCTATTCTAAAAAGGAGGAGCTTAGATTCTAAAAAGTGTTTGTCTAACATGCTAATTCTCATCATCATTTGATTCCACACTTTGACAACTCCTACATTTCAGCCCAAGCTCCTTAGGCTGATGTGGAAAATTACTCTATTTCAGCTGTACCATGTGGCTGATTGAAAGCAATTTTCCCTGCTCTATTTGTCTTTCATTCAGAGCCCATCAAAAGATTAAAATGGCATTTTTGTTTCTAGAATGAAAAACAAAATTCCAGTTAAAATTAGAGTTGAAAACATCTATTTCTAAATATTTTAAATCAAATTGTACTCATTTTGTCTATGTTATTATTTTTAAAATATATGCTGATTTCTATTATAAAAGCAATAATGACTTCATGGAGTTGTTCATTAACAAAACCTTTAAACCAAAAACTTACTAATTGCCAAAACTTTCTCCTAAGTAAAAAGCATGTTTAAAAGTCTGAACCATATTTGAAAAGACACTAAGTATTTCAGTAATACTTAATTATTCTGGTGCAGATCAAAATAACTTGTACTGAACTAATCATTAATACATAACGTACATGAATTTAACACATGGAACAGACCAAAATACATCAAGGGCTTCAACTGTATTTTTCCTAAAATTATTAATCCTTCAACAATCACTGAGGCAAAGATTTGGTAATCTCAAGTAACTTGAGTTGTCTCAAGCTGTTTCATGCATCCACACTGGTAGAAGCAAAGGATTAATTACCTTATTATTTTGCTTCTCTGCTCTCAGGCCCATATTTAATTGCACTATGATCATCAGGCAATGTGCATACAAATATTAATAAAATTGTTGGACAAGAGAGTCCAGCTGACTCTTGTTTTAACATACATTATATAGGCATAAGTTTTTGCTTACCTCCCTACTTTGTCCCAAAACACTGCATTGAAAGCACCACTGAATTGCTGTTTCATCCAAGATCCATTATCCAGATTACAAATGCCTTTTTCATACGTAAGAAGAATACATGATTCCTGTTCATATATACATCTATATCCTTCTTGTCCAAAAGGGACTCCTCTTCTCAACAATGGGCAACCACGAGCATGTGATGTGTTCATTTTTTACTCTGTCTTCCCTAAACCATGACAACTTCCCTCCCTCCTCTCAAGGTACATTTGCCTCTTTCCATATCTCCTATTGAGGCTGGTTGTCTGCTGAGAAATCAAGCAACCAGTGAAGATGATAACCAAGAGCTCTTCCTCTGTTGGAAGAGCTGGAAGAGGACCAGCATTTCATAGTGTTAAGTAAAAGGTTTATTCAAGATGTTCATGGAACAAATTCCTGTTTGGAAAGCAAAATACAGAGACAGCCTAAAATTATGGCACCCTATCTTTAGGATTCGGAATTGATAAAAATCTTTAAGTTCCATGACAACATAACTGCAACCTTTATCTTCTGCTAGAGCTTTAGGGCCTTTCTTCTCCCTTGTAACCACTGTTGCATGCCCACAAGGTGTGGAAGGTTACATACTTGATGTTGGAGAGGCTGTTTTGTAATGAAGGATCTCAAGCTGTAAACCCCAGATATATTTGTCCTCCAACTGGTATCAGCAGGAAGAGGAGAAAAGACCTTTTCTCTGACTATGAAATATGCATGAAGAAACAATCAGCTAAGTATGATAGCATTTTGCCTGGTATAGTCTCAGAGTGCATCCAGATAAGCTGTGGTAAATTGAGCCAAGGCAATTTAAGATGCTCCTCTGTGTGTGCTGGCCAGTCTACATACTTTCAGGAAGGTTAACAAAATGCAGTGAAAAGCATATAGGAAACACATAGCACAGCTCATCCTAGTCCTATTAGTTATTGTATGGTTTGCATCTCTGAAATGCTTAAGATTTCCTGATACCTTTTTTTTCCTCTTTTGATTTACTATTATATGGCTTATTATACAAAGAACATATTCCCTTTTCTTTTTGAACTTTAACTTTGAACTACACCCTCGGCTAGCAGGACAGTAAGTGATAATTGTTTTTACAGTCTAATTGTGTTTTGTATGGGATTATATTTCCTTTTATCGGATCTGAATTTGCCACCTTTCGATTTCTTTGAATGCTTCATTGTCATATGTGTTATGAGACGGAAGGACAGAGATGTCTCCATTATTTTGTATGCTCTTATTCTGTCACCTCTCTTTCACAGCTTGATAAACAATCACAGTCTTTTTAATCTGTCTCCCTAAACAGTTTTCTCATGTGTTTAATAATTTTAAGTCCCCTGCTTGACTCCTGTCTAATTCTGTAATATCCTTTGTGGGAGGGGGTGATGGGTGCAGTAGTTGAACACCATATGAGGCCCTGACATCTATGTGTATTCCCTAGTATAACATAAAGAGGAGGAGTCAGTTTAAGCTGTTATGTTATGGAAATTTCATAAAAAGCCTAACTTTTCATAATAGCCTAGGCAGGAATAATATTTGGCCTATGTTCTGTTTATGAAAGAAATCTCCAATATGACTTTATTTTGTGCAGCGTTCCTGATGCCAGCTGTATCTGGAAATGCTTTATGAAATAAATATCAGAACAAAAGGATTCTATAGAAAATAATGGCAGTCAGAAATAGCAACTAGGGGTAGATCTGGAGGAGTATTTAGACCCCAAACTCCCACATAATCCAAGATAAAATTTTGGTTGCTATAGGTCACCAAATGAGTCTCTACACTCACAATATTTCAGCTGGAGTGTGTGCTTGAAGCAAGTTTTCTATTTGTCCCTATTTACTGAAGTTCAGTTTTTGAGCAGGGGACTCTCATCACACAAATAAAGCAAGAAAAAGGTGAGTTTCAGCCTCTAATGGATGTCCAGCCCATGTTCCCAGACTACAGACAACACAAACAAAGGCCCCTGTAGTGTGTGTGGTGTGAACTTTAGGTCCTCCTCATCCCATAAATTGCTTTGCAGGTCCAGTCCTGTTGTGTTTACCCATCTTGGCACTGCCAGTTGGCCAGTGCATTCAACTAGCTGAGATGAAGGCCCAAAACATTCCATAACTTTCAATTACAATAAACTTAACTCACATAAGTAAATCTCCCAACACTTTCTACTAACAGATGAGGAATGTGTTGTCATTGAGATAGTATGTACATATCAGGAGGCATCTCTGTGCTTAGTTCCCATGTCCTGAAGGAGAAGAGATACCTGTGAAAGTGCTTAATCTGAGATTGCTTAGGAACAAGCTCTGAGTTTCTGCTAACATGACATCAGTGCAGAGCAGTGCTGTTAATGGTTTTGGGTGAGGACAAGGATGAGCAGGGACCATTTTTTTGCATACAGGGAGCACTGAACCACCAAACACTGCCTGTAGTAAGTACAGAGTGATAGCTCAAATGGAGGTGGATCCCAAAGGAGTCGTTCTTGCATTCACCTCCATATACCTCCCATACTTGCCCAGCAGCATATCTGCCTGGGTCAAGATCAGGCAGGAGTTAATCATTAAAACATATGGCACTTGTGTTCTATTCTCAAGGTCCTTCCCAGAGCTCTTCTGCTGCAGCATGTGTTGGTATGACGTAGTGCTGAAAAGCTGCATTATATATTTGTGCACCTTTGCAAGTTCTTGTTACCTCAGCACACTGATAAGATGAAGAAGGGATGAAGATTAGAGGAGGGGAGAGGAGATAGAGAACAAAAGCCCCAGGAAAGTACCTGGGAAGAGTATCAGTGGGGACAAATTAGGAAAAGAATCAGCCTGGCTCCCTACAAATCCCATTGATTAGCAACACAGAAAAACTCCTTACTGATGTATCTTTTTCTCCAGTCACAGAGGGCAACGGAAATACAATCTTCTGTTTGCAAAGCAAAAGCATCAGAGAATAAAGATGAGACACATACGAGAACATCTGGTCTTCCTGAAAGATAAGCATGAAATAGGATGGGAGCGATGACAGAATGACAGGCATCAGTTTACCAGTCATGCAGCAGGGAGGAACCAGAAGCAAAGGAAGCAAAATTGAGTGAAAGGGCCTGAAGTTAAAAATAGCTTCAAAATTTAAGGTTCAGCTTGTTCTAATAATCCAGGAAGAATGTGACGGTTTCTTCCTTACTTGTATCAAATATCACAACAAAATAGTCCTTCCAATTCCAGTAACACTGCCAGTGGTCAAAACTGGGAGGAATGCTGTCTACATAGTGAGCATATCTCAGTGGATGTGAAGAAAGAAAAATCTTGTAGGTAAATAGAAACATATTTAAGAAAAGTATAACATTGAAATAAATAAAAACATATGGAATAAATACATATCTGATAAACAGAAATCTTTACAGTATAAAAATGCATAGTTACAGTGTATCATAGATATGAATTATATAGCTACAGGCATATCAATATTTCTAGTTCAAATCAGTGAGGTTTCTGTGCCACGACCCAGAAAAGGAAGGTACCCTGATTAGGTAGGTGTGCAAGGCAGACTGGTAAGCGATAAAATGTCCATTTAGAGGTTTTGAGATTTTTTTTTCTGCAAACATTTACAACTGCATCATTTGAAGTAGATACTCCACACCATGTTCTGTGGATAATAAAAGGTTGAATATACAAGAGAAAAAATGGAAATCAAAGCAGGAGAGTAGCAATAAGCAGACTACTAGCATATCAAAATATAAACCTAGTTAGCTTGGGGGCAATGGATAGTTAAATCAGACGGAAATTCCTTAGATCTGTGACAGGAAAAAGTTTATTTAAGTTCACGTTTTCTGTCTCAGCAAATGAAGTTCTATTAGCAAATGAAGGAGACTTTTAAAGACAGTTATAAATATTGCCTGATTTTTCTGTATGTGTACAGCAAGTTCTTGAGGCACTCTTTGTCTGTTTTCATTCTCCCTGTTATGTTGTAACTATGTACACAAGGTGTTTTGCAAAATTGCCTCTGTTTTTTTGTATTTGAATAATCATTTTGATCTTCCGGATATAAAGGGATAGACTTGTAGAAACCAATATTATTAGTGGCAGAGTCTTTTTGGTTTAAATGTATACTGTTTTTGCTTGTTTTAGGTAAGAACTTGCAACTGCATTCACTTTCTAAATTTGATAGTACAGGACAGATATCTTCCAGTGTAGGTGAGATGGACTCATGTAAAACTAAGCAAAAGTAAACACAAACACACAGCCACATACTCTACATGTATGTGCAGCAATCTGCAGGACTGGAGCCAAAATTTGGAGTATACTGTTAAATGTTAATGCAAAGAGCAGCTGGAGGATGCTGCTTGCTGTGCACAGCTTCTATCTGCATTCATCTTACAAAACCCAATGGTGATGCCAACTTTTGTGAAGTGCCATCTATTGGTATCTCCCCAGTCTGCACATATGTATGTGTGGCATATGCTTTTAATGGTTCACTGTTAGGACTTAGAGATAAAGGCCATTGATAAAGGGCTTTCAACATGTTTTTGTTAACCCTTTTCATTTATTATGATTGTTTTGAGAGGATTGTACACCAAATTACAACTGTGGCTTCAAAATGAACTAGGTTTTGTTATGTTAAAGTGACATTCACACCCTTAATGAGCCATAATATTATTGCAATTTAAATTTTTCCCTTTGATCAGGAAAACAGTCTCATAATTGCTCCCTTGATGATAATGTAACTGTGAGAAATCTATACTGATGACATTAGAGCACAGTTATCAGCCACTTGTTCGTACTGTTCCAAAGAGAAATGGGAACTTTTGTAGTGATTTGTCCTCAAATATTCTTTCATGGTCAGAAATGCCAGTCTCTGTACAGAATATAATGAGAGGACTTCTCATACACAGTTATCACTTAAAGGCTTCACACAGCCAAGTGGGGTGAAATTAAACTTATGTAACTGATCATCTAGGCTAGACAGATCTCTCAGTCTTGCTTTAGAGTAATCACTACTCTGGGTACTGCTTGGAAACAAGACATGGTTTGACTGCTTACATTGTCTTCTTCCTCAACAGAGCTGGTCAAAGACAGCTTGGGAGAACCGTTTTTTTTCCTTAAAATTATCTACCTGAAAATAAAAATATTTTAAAATAAAAATATTTTAAAACAAAAATATTTGCTCACTCAATTAAACTAAGGCAGAACATATTATCTGCTGCCAAGGGCAAATGGACTAACTTGAGAAGTCAGTCAAAGAGATGAGAAGTATCTGCTTTTATGTTTTCTCAGCAAATTTCCAAGATCTATTTGCCTAAATCTGAGTTAAATTTGAAAAGCCAGAAAAAGGGTATAAAGAGTTCAGCATTTAAGCTGTCATTGTCATGTCCTCATGGCTTTCATAATAATTCACAAACAACATCTGAAAATTGTTTATAAACAGACTACCATTATTATTACATAGTTGTTAACTTTTTCCAGCTGTTATATTATACAGCACTAATGTTGTTAAACCAGAGGTATTGCAGTTGAACTTTCAAACACACCGATTTTGCTTAATGGATCACAAGCCAAAACTTTCTAGTAAGCCATGTGACTATGTTCAAGGTACATGAAGTTCTGCCGAGGACACTAAAAGCTTTAAAAAGCACTGGACCACTTATCTGTACTCCTTCCAGCTACCATGAGAGCAGCTAACAGTATCACTTGCAGAAAAAACAATGCATTTGCTCTCTCTGTCCCCTGTCCCTTACTCCACAAATTTCACTGTAACTGTAAGCTAAAGTAGTGCTGCAACACCCAGAAAATTAGGAAATTTAATTACTGTACTTGAGCAACCACCATTATGAGTAGTGCCAGAGTTTAACTGAGAATAGACTAATGAACAGGATGTCTGTAATCTGTCAGAGGGTTAAACAGGGCTATGTAAAACTTGTGCACAGACTAAGGTGTCAGCAAGAACTGAACACCTAGTGCTGATAACAGCTGGCATTTCAATGTGAGCTTAGGGTACGGATAAAGTAACTAATCAGTTAAAAAGGTCATAAAGAATGCCTGGTGTGAGATTTAAAGCAATAGGAGAATGTCCAGTGCTAGGTCTGAGACCTAATTAACTTCAGCTGAAGAGAGTGCAGTTTCAACTCTGTCTTCAGGGTTTTGGAGGAGTGGACACTATCGTTGTCACATGCCTGAATTTATATTAATACCCTGGATCTAGAAACATATGTGATGAACCTGTGCTGCACCTTTTTGGATGCCCAAGCCCAGTTGACAGTGTGCAGTCCTTGAGCGATGGGATTAGAGGCAGACTCTGCAGCTGTCAGCTGTGACTGAGAGAGCAGCACTTGTCCCCTGGGGTACAGCATTAACAGCAGTCATGGAGATGCTTTTGGAGTAGGAGTGTTGGTGGGGACAGTCTCAAGGAGAAACAGCCAAGAGCAGCCTTTTGTTTTTTAATGGAGAATAAGGAAATCCAGGTCAGGAAAATTACATTGCAATTATCTCCATATGGCTTCTACTCCTCCCATGGAGATTTGGGATACATGTATGCAAACCAGCTAAACTGTGCTGAATTTCATTAAAACCCACCAGGAGAAACGCTTGGCAACCATGCAAGAACTTACTAACAGCCTTCTTTTGAGAGACAATGAACTGCCAAGGGTAATACATACATAGGGAAGATTCAAAGATCTGAATTCAACCTATAATAAATGTGTAACTGTTGCTGACTGTGATACACGTTCTGGAGAGAGACAGACTCTGAAACTGTAGGCTTCAAATCTAAATCATATTCTTTTCCATATGTTCTGTCAATATAATCCAGAGGTCTTTGATTACCAAGGTTCCTAGGATCCTTCTTCAAGGTTTACAATCTTTCCAAAGCACATGGATGTACTTCAATCTCTGGTCTGCATTTGAGATGTGATTCGTTTTTCTTCATAAGTGCCTTTATGATATGTTTATATGTGAAGCACAAAAAAAAATATATGTTTGATGGTGTTTTCAGCATCACTCACACTATAGTGAAGGAGAATGCTTTTGATGGATTGACTTGAGATGAAAGGGAAAGGAGAAAAATCCCCAAAACCCTCAGGAAAAATAGACTTCTGACAGGCAATGATAACAAAAGCTAGAATTATTCCTTTGTCTTATATTAGCTTCTGTGCATCCCAATTTCATCCTTGGACAACAAGGCTCGTGCTTCACAATATGAATTCAATTCTGAATCTCAGATTGTCATGGAAGAGAAAAAAAAGGTATCTTTGGTCTTCTACCATCCGGGGCTATCTGGACTGACAGCAGGCTTCAAGTTGATCTTTGTGAGGTGTCCCCAGCTGTTCAGACACTTTATGGGGCTACTTGGAAAGCCACAAGGAAGGTCAAAAGGACTATGCAAGTGACATTATTTTGGCAGATACCATCTTCTGACTGAACCCAACAGAAGCATTTTTTTGCCACATTTTAATCTTTAATGTCTGACTAAGGCTCTGACTCTGCTAAAGCTGTATTGTTCTCATTATCCCACCACTATTTTTGTCCCTTTTTACTCAGTAGGAAATGGTGTAATCCACTTTTAGTCACAACACAACAGAGACAGAGGAATCTACACTGACCTCCCAGGCATTTCATTTAAGTTGCCTCATAATACTTTAATTAACATAATCCATTTGCTTACGTAAAAGTCAAAACCAGATTCCTTCTTCACTGGAATATCCTGCAGTCTAAGTCACATAGTGATTTGGCTTCAAGACTGTCCAGTGGATAAGCTGCAGCCACCGCAGAGCTGCCTGAGCAGCCAGACCTCCCAGAAGGATTCTGGGGGCTCTTGAAATGCAAGGCAAGAAGTTTGGATGAGCCAGCAGCAAAACAAGAGAGAACAGTAAGATTTCATTTAATCTGTTATGTCGTATAGATCCATATCATGCTGGTCAAAAATTCAACCTTCTGAATTTTCAGAGGAATAAAGAAGGCATACATAAGTCCTGTACAACAGATTGAGGCTGTCCTCAGTGCATTGGAACATCTGGATATATGTAAAACTTGGAGAGAATGCAATGATTATTTGGTTAACATTCCACATGGGATGAATTTCACTTCACTCACATAAATCCTAAATAGTAGGCTGTCACAGGATGGAGTGTAGGTGTCAAAGTGTGAAGCTGTTGTGCTCATCTTTTCAGACATGTGCTTCCAGCTCAGTGCTTCACAGGTGAAGGCAAGTGACAGAGCCTGCAGTCATGAATACCCTAGGTCTTTCCTCAGGACCACCACTGAGGGCTTGTCCGCTGATTCAGGTGGAATGGGCAATAAGGGTCCCATTTGGCCTGGAAGATGCATTGGAAACCCTTTGCCTTGCTTTGCTGTAAGAGCTGGCAGACTGAATGCAAAAGTATTTGCTTTTTTTCTTCGTGTAGAAATAGCTGATGTCAAACATTTACATCTACATTTAAGGACCAAAGAGAGTCTGAAGACATCAGTGCTATACAGTGAATTATCACATTAGGGTCACTGACTGGTGTTCCCAACTTTTCTACCCAAAAGAGCACATTTAGTCTATAGCCATTTTCTGACCTGGAAGAAGACTAAGTACAACCAGAGCTCCTGAGTTTTTTGGGCTATAACTCTCTGTACCACTGTTGCTTTTGATCCCTGCCATGTTGCTGGTCTGAAGGTCTGAGCCAAATCAAATATGTATCTGAGTTCTGGTGTAGGTACAAGGAGGGCAGAGCACTGTGCATGTTTCCTCATCCATGTATTTGGTTCCTGAAAGCAGCAGCAATGATTTTTCACACAACTTTTGCTTACCAAGACCAGCTTCACATCTTGGCTCTCCCATTCCATCTTCATTGCTTCCATGCTCTGTACACACACATGAAATGTGAATGTGAATGTTGAATGAAAGAACAAGCTCCAGATATGCATTCTTAAAAAGCCTGTGATTCAGCTGCAGTTAGTGGGGGAACATAAAAAAATCAATGCTGGGAGACAGCCACTAAGTAATGAATGGTCTTTGGGAAGTAAGACAGTCAGGGCCTGTACAGAACAATCCCAAGAGCACCCTTTGGATGGCACCATTAATTTCCGTAGTAGCCAAACACTGACAATTAAGAAAGGAAATCAAGGCCCTCTATTTGTGAATGTAGTACTGATGTGGCCTTCTATTAACAACTACTTTGTGTATACTGGCTGTGGTGGATGGATAGCATGAGAAAATGCAGGAAGATAGGATGTTGCAGGAAATGCAGTATCTTTCTCAAAACAGCCTAGAGTGAAAAAGACGTGAAAAATGTGTCCTCGGAGTGGAGTGAGGGGTTGTTAAGGGATCTTTTCAAGAGTTCTGGATGTTTCAAGAAATCCTCTATGTAGGGAATGGTCAGATCCCTTCTCATGTAAGCAAAGGGAGAGTTGCAATGTAATTGGAGGGGAGAGCTGCACCACATCACCATTGAGAGCAATCTGATGACCTATTCTCTAAATATCACAGTCTCCCCTTGTAGTCTTGACATATGTTTGCCCCATAATTCAAGAGTACCTTTGCAGCACTGATAGACAAGCATAGGTCTGAGAAATTGCTTGTTTCCACTGACATGGCCTTTGCATAACATGCTGTAGGCTAAGAAGGTCTACAAGGGACCCTGGAGCTACATTTTGGGCTATAAATCATACCTCACAGTGTTCTAATCTCATGGTTGAATTCTACAGGTGCCCTCGTTGGAAAAGTTGAAAAAATATGAAAAACAAGCAAAGAAGGTGCCATGCAGAAGCTGCAATGGAGATTTAAGTGGAGATGGGGAACCAGTGGAAGCCAGGTGAGAAGACCAAAGACAGGACTTTGGATGAAATAAGACAAACAGTTTCAGATGATAGCCATTTGGAGGACTTGGCAGTGTTGTGCCAATGGTTGGACTTGATGATCTTAAAGGTCTTTTCCAGCCAAAGAGATTCTATGTGCATGATAGCAGTTTCATTTAGCCTGGGAACTTGTATAACTCAGTGGAATCTGTGGACCTCGATAACACTCCCTCTGCTGATGCATATGAGATTTGCTCCTATGGAGTGGGATGCAGCTTGGGCACCTCCTGTGTCATGTGGACCTCACCAAAGTTGAAGGAGCTGGGCAGCAAGTAAAACTAAGTCAAATGGAGTTCTGAAATTCCTCATTGTCACCTTCAGAGTTTTGGTGCAGTGCCTCCAATACAAAGCACATGATTTTACATGCAGTAGAAACGTATTCAGAAAGTATTGGAAAGAACAATGAGCTATGAAACATACATCAACTCATGCTAGTGGAAGCATATATATATCCTAAATTACTATAAATAATTCCAGCCTCATGTTATCAAGAACAACGTTAGTGGCAAAAGTGACATAATCATTAGGGACCCAATACTCAGCCTTCATTAGGAAACTCGTATGGTAGATGGAGAGATAATCTTAAATTTACAAGCCAGAAAACATAAGTACCATTGATTTGCATGTGCTTCCCCCTAATAGACTACATTGTCCAAACCTTTACTCACAGAAATTAAGGCAATGGTTTCTATAGTGTCTTGCAAAGGATATCATGCACATCTTGCCTTTTGCCATGAATCACATCAAATTAACATCCTTCACAAAGAACTGCCCTAGCGTCAGTGAGCCCATGTGACTAGATCATCTGAAAAAATAAGTAATTTTCATTAAATTACAGAATTTTAACAAAAGCACAGCAAAGATAGGGTCTTGCTTATGTGACAGGATGTGGTCTGGGCTGGTGTCTCTAGAAAGCAGAGGCTTCAAAAGCCACAAGTAAATGGTGGATTGTTATGCAAATGAAAGCCTACCTTCTTGCGCCTTAATCTACTACATCCTTTATCCTGGAGATATTCTTATGTGACTTGAGTCCTAGCTTCATCAATAGCTCATTAAATTTCCAAGTGAAAGGGTTCTGAAAATGGAAAAGGACAGAACAAGAGGTATAATGCCTGGAAAACGGAGCTGTACTATACAGCTCAGCAATCTGACTACTGTCCTTTCACTTTTTGTGGCCTTGCTACTTTACAGAGGGTAGTGGAAACACAATGGAGCTAGTCCATCCCTGTCCTATGGTCATTTCATGACACTCTGCTCCAAATAATCCTCTGATGTGAAGACAAACAAACCAGAGGTGTGGCAGAAAGAAGGAGCACCAGAGTGTATCTTCACTTTCACTCCTCACTACTTTCAGCATGGCTTGGCAAGCTCCTGTGAATAACAGAATACTAGAGTGACTGTGGGGTAGACATGAAAAGAGTTTACTGAGATGAAAAGAGAAAAAGTCATGGTATAGTACGTGTCTACATACTCCCTCTTAATAAAACAGGGAATCACATCTCAGCAAATCATGGGACAGAGGTTTACATTCAATTCACACACCCTTGCTAGCCTTCTTAGTTTGCCTTGCTTTTCTTGCACATCAGTTTACACAGAATCTGCATAAAACACTGTATCACAAAACACTCCTCTGCTTATGAAAGTCCTAACAGTAAAGTTCTTTCTGCTCATCTGTCAGTCTTTTATTTTTTAGGATCAATGATTTTTAGTCTAGGAAATCTAGATTAACATTAAGTGTAAGATTAATCTTTACTGCCACTATAATGCTCTGAACTCATGTGATGGTAATTTTAAAACACTTTTACAAAAGAGTAAAGTTGTAAAATTTCTCTATGACCTATGTAGTATTTTTTCTCCTATTCTGATTTGCCAAATTCTAGTGAGGGTAAAAAAAATTTTTATTTTTTTTTTTTTTGTCTAGCAGCAATTCAAGTGACCAAAACAAAGATGCTGGGATGTGAAATTGACCTGAAAGAACTGTACACCCACTCCAAGTGCAAATCAGATAAGCATGTTAGATCCTCTCCATTTATATGTCACCACAACTACAAACTCCAAACTGTCTGTGAATGTTAGAAAATAGATCTGAAGAAGCTCTCAAGAGGTCATCTTGTCCACACACTTGATCTAAACCAGCATCAGCACTCCTCATTTTCAAGAGGTATTTATCTGCTCTGTTTTTAAAAACCATCACTTGACAGAGATAACACAACCTTTTCAAAAGATTGATTTCACTGTGCTACAGTCCTCAGACAGAAAAAAAAGCCCTATTTGCTTCTGCTTAGAGGAGCATTCGGTATCCTTTAAGACTTATCATGACCCTGCATTTAGCCTATCCCTTTAGAAGCTAAATCTCAGTCCCTCCTAAATTCTAGCATACCACATTTTTTTGAAAGCAGTGAACATTTTGGTTCTCCTCTTCTTCCCTCACTCCAATTAGCCCGTAGTTTTCTGGAAGTGCCACAAGGAAAAGAGAAACAGTACCCTTATTAAGACTGTGGGGAATGGAAGAATTATTTCACATGTTTGCTGTAAGTCTACTAAAACTCCTTCCTGTACTGTCTCCATCATTCACAATAGCACAATGCTACTGACTTGCATTGTTTTCCTGTTCATCATAGCCCCTATACAATTTTTGTTCTACTACCTATCTTTTCCATCTCTCAGTAATTTGTGTAGCTGCCTTACACTCTAACATACTCCAACCTTTCTTTTTTTTCAGCTGTAATTTCTTCAATATGTCCAGGTTTTTTTTTTTATTTTAATCCTGGCCCTTGCATTGGTGCCAGTGCCTCCCAGTTTGCTTGCATGTTGAGTGCCTACATACCTGCCTTCTTTGCCATCATAAAGGACAATTCCCCTGTGGTAACTTACTGAGTACAACCTTACAGCCTCTCAACACAGAGATTGTACCTGTCCTAGAGAAAGTTTATTTTTTTCTTAGGTGAATAGTACTCTGTTAAGTTGTGGACTTGAAAATAAAAGAAATGGGAGAATAATTTTTTTAACCTCATTTAGACATTAGATAAGTTTTAAATAAATCAAAATACAGGACTGCTTTCTCTGACTTTTCAGTACTTGCAATAATTCTACCATGGCTTCAGGTCCTCTGGTATGCATGTCCGTCAAGTAGGGAAGTTTTCTTAAACTACTTGTAACATATATACACCTAAAATTTTAGTTGATTACAGAGAAAATCCAATCTCACTTTCGATTTCCACAGCTTTTGAAGTGGGTGTTTAGTCTATAATGCAGATGCTAAGGTTAATATTAGGCTTCTGCCATTGTTACATCAAGCTTTGTAACAGTTGTTTGGGGATGCAAAAAAACCTCTTACCCTCCTTGTGTCTTTGACTAGACTTAACAAGTGCAATATTCAGTGTATTACAAGATTTTGGCTTACAAAACTCTGCAGGGATGCTGCAAACCAGAACATCTGGTTTTCTCAGGCAGAACACCAGCTCTGTGAACACAGAGGGAGAACAGAAGAGCAACATAGAATCCCATCTCTTTCTACTTCCACAGCTCCAGGGCCTGTCGTGACCATGTGTCATTGGTAGATGGGATCCTCATTCATATTTCTTCAATTGTTTTCTCATTGCTAGTGATGGCAGGTATACTTGTTCAATGAAGGTCTAAGTGGTAGTTTCAGCCTCACAAAGGTTGCTGTCAGAGCCCAAAGGATATTATTTAAGATGACAGAAGCAATTACATATTCTTGCTCTGATTCAGACAGGATGAAGCATGATGAATCAGAGTTCATTATTTTGACTCTCATTGTATTTAGGCATTTTGCAAAAACTTTAGTACATAAGTGCATGGGGTAAACACACACAGCTGGCGTAATAGCACAGATGCAGGCTTGCATTGCACTCATCTATTCTGTCAATTCTTCATAGGGTCTGAACATACAAATTATAGTCTCAGCAATTTTCCATCAGCAGGGAGTCAGTGATGTCTCATTCAGAGACACAGATTCACAGCACAGACTCATTTCAATGGCTCCTTTCAGCAAGCTCACTCTCAGACCATGGCTGCCAGTTAATAGGGCAACATTTTTGTGTTTGCCAGGAGCCCCATTTCCTCCTTCAGAGCATCTCCTCCACATCCACTTTCAAAACATGTCCCTGGTGAATATCCTTCAGGGAAGGTGCAGGCACAGAGTGAAACACAGGAAACAGCATATTATTTCATTTCCTTGCTCAAATTTTGCTTCTGTGAAGAAAGGAAGTGCTGTGTCAAAAAAAACCCACGTTGAACTGTTGGCATTTTTCCCAGGGTAAGGTTACTGGGAGTGTTGACTCCTCTGTGTCGTTTTCATTCCATTTCATTCTATTTTCCACCTCAGCATACTTTAGAAAAGAAGTACCATCATTAGGCTCTGGATGGTTGAGAGTTATATTTAAAGAATAGATACAATGTAAAAGAAGGGTGTATAAAGAAATTATATTTTTGCCTTATATTTTCCACACAAAATCAGTCCAAGGACCTAAGATCACATTTCAGGATGATGTGAAGATTTCATACTGGAATTACAAAAACTTTAACAGTGATGGAATGTTATTTGACTTCCATCTTCTTTGACCATGAGGGGCATGAAGAATTTAAAACAACATTTTTAATATCATTGGACGGTATTCTCTTTTTAGAGTTGTTCATTTCTAAGGTCTCAATTTGTTACCCAGAGCAGAGCTTCCCAAAATACATTTAGTCATTTGTCAGTCAATACACTTTTGTGGTTTTTCCTTATGGACTTCAAAATTAAGTATGTTAAGAAGAAATTGAATAGAGGTTAGAATAAGTACTTTCCTTAAAGGAGATTTGTGCTAGTGATATAGTGAGATAGTGTGCTAGTGATATAGTGATACATAAGAATGTATCCCTGGAGAAACCTATATGTTTTCTGGGGGTCTGCTTCATTGTCTAGGAGATAACCCTTACATAAACCATTTCTGAAATGCTGTCATCAAATTAAAATGAAAGAAATGTTCTGCTGCGGAAATACCTATTACTGCTTCCTCAAAACAACATGACTGAGTTCTTTTTTACTGGTCAGTTATGTAACATTCTCACAAAGTCTTTGAAGGTGAAGAGGTCATTCTCATTTTCAAGTTTGGATATCCTCTAAAGACACACGGGAAACACAGCACTACAAAAAAATTGGTATGTTTGCTAATAAAACTTTTCAGAAAGTACACTTTGTAGGCTGACACTGTGCTATGTCATCCTGGGAGGAAAGTAGGATCATAGAATGGAATCAGAGAATGGGTTGGAAGGAACATTAAAGATCACCTAGTTCCAGCACCCAGCATGGGCAGGGACACCTCCCACTAGATCAGGTTGCTCAAGGCCCAATTCAACCTGGCCTTGAACACTACCAATTTCCCTGGCAACCTGTTCCAGCGTCTCACCACCTTCACAGGAAAAATTTTTTTCCTGATGTCTAACTTAAATCTCCCCTCTTCAAGTTTTAAACCTTGTCCTTTCACTACACATCCATGTAAGAAGCCCTACCCCAACCTTCTTCTAAGCCCCCTTCAGATATTGGAAGGTTGCTAGAAGGTCACCTCAGAGCCTCCTCTTCTCCATGCTGAACAGCCATAACTTCATAGGGGAGGTGCTCCAACCTGCTGATCATATTTGTGGCTCTCCTCTGGACACATTCAAGGACCTGTATGTCCTTCTTATTTCGGGAATTCCAAGGCTGGACACAGTACTTCCAGGACTGTGTGGACACAGGCTCATAAGAGAAGAGTAGAGGGGGAGAATTGTCTCCCTCAATCAGTTGTCTGTGCTTCTTCTGGTGCAGCAAGAACACAATTGTCTTTCTGGGCTGCAGGCACACACTGACAGCTCATGATAAACTTCTGGTCCACCACTACCTCCAAGTTCTTCTCCTCAAGGTTGCCCTCAATGCCTTCTCCTCCCAACCTGTATTCACACGCATAGGATTGTCTTGACCCAGGTACAGAACCTTGCAATTGGTCTTGTTGAACTTCATGCAGATTGCACAAGTCAATTTCTCAAGCCTATCAGGGCATCCCTTCCCTCCAGCGTGTTGACTTCACCACACAGTTTTGTGCCATCAGCAAACCTCATGAGACTGCTTTTGATTTTACTGTCCATGTTGACAATACAGATGTTAAACAGCACTGGTCCAAGTGTCCTTGAGGAACACCACTTGTCACACATCTCCATTTGGACACAGCCACTGATCACAACTCTTTGGACGTGACCATCCATCCAATTTGTTATCAACATAAGTGATCCATCCATCAAACCCGTATCATTCCAGTTTAGACAAGAGAATGTTGTGTGGGACAGTGTTGAATGTTTTGCACAGGTACAGATAGATGGTATCTGTTGCTCTGCCTGTGTCCACTGAGGTTGTGACCCGATCGTAAAAGGCCACCAACTCATTCAGGCAGGACTTGCCCTTAGTGAAGCTGAGTTGGCTGTAACCAACCACCCCTTTGTTATCCACATGCCTTAACAGAGCCTTCACAAGGATCTGCTCCATGATCCTTGGGCACAGAGCTGAGACTGACTGACCTGTAGATCCCTGGCTCCTTTTTTTTCCATTTTTTAAAATAGAGGTTATATTTCCCCTTTTTCCAGTCAGCACATACTTCACCAGACTGACAGGACTTTTCAAATATGATGGACAGTGGCTGTGCAACTTCATCCACGAGTTCTTTCAGAAGCCATAGGTGAATCCCACGAGGTCGCATGGACTTCTTAACCTTCAAGTTCTTTAGGTGGTTTCAAACCTGCTCTTCATCTACAGTAAGGGGACCTTCCTCTTCCCAGTTCCTTCCTTTGGTTTCTGCAAAGTGGAGATTGTGACCAGAGTCCTTGCCAGGGTCCTCTCCCATTTCCTTCTGGAGTGGGCCCACATTTTCCCTCATCTTCCTCTTGTCATTTACATATATAAAATTTCTTCTTGTTGCCCTTAAACCCCCTTGCCAGATCAAATTTGCTCTGATTTTTGCTTTCCGAACCTGATCTCTGCTTCTCTGAAAGATATCTATGATGATTCCTAACTATGCCTACATTTCAAGATAAATTTCATCAGGTAGCTCCCTGTGACTGCTTGGCTCTAACCATTTTGCCCTTTAAAAATATAGGCTGATGCCAGAAAAGTCTAGCCCACTGTTGTCAACAGGCTAGAAAGAGCTGGGTAATTGGTAATTTTAATTCATAGTCACTTCCATTACATTGACTTTTGTCAAAAATGTTTTTTTTTTTACTCAGGCTGAAATACTTGTGCAAACTGAAGGTACTGGAATTAAGAGGCAAAAAGTTGACTCAAGCTACAAATCACCATGAATCACAGGCTCATAGGAGGTTCATTCTAATACACAAATACATCAGTGTAATGTTAGACATACACTCTTCAAGAGCCCACTTACTAATTCTAGTGTCACTTTTTTATCTAAGCACATCTACTGAGGTGGCCTACAATGCCTGCCATATCACTGGCTATTTCATTTGTTTCCTTTGCTGCAGACAGAATTGTAGACACATATGCTACGTGTGCAGCATAGAGCCCCATAATGTGTCACAATACTGGAGATGCTGGAGCAGGTCCAGATAAGAGCAAGGAGGCTGTGAAGGGACTCCAGCACAAGTCATGTGAGGAAGGGCTGAGGGAGCTGGGGTTGTTTAGTCTGGAGAAAAGGAGGCTCAGGAGAGGCCTCATCACTCTCTACAACTCCCTGAAAGGAGGTGGGAGCCAGGTAGGGGTCGATCTCTTCTTCCAAGCAGCTTTCAGTAAGATAAGAGGGCATGGTCTTAAGGAGGGGAGGTTTAGGTTGGATATGAGGAAAAAAATCTTTACTGAGAGGGTGATCAGGCATTGGAATGGGCTGCCCAGGGAGGTAGTGGATTCTCCATCCCTAGAGGTTTTTAAGAAGAGATGGATGTGGCACTCAGAACCATGGTCTGGTAACCACAGTGGTAGTGGATCAAGGGTTGGACTTGATGATCTCAGAGGTCCTTTCCAACCCAGATGTTTCTGTGATTCTGTGATGCTGCAGGAAACAGGAGATGCTGTGTGTCCTGTTTAATCTGTTCTCCTTTTTGCACCCAACTTGGAAATCTGAAAATATAAATGCAAAAGGATGGTGACATGTTTCTGTGTTTTAGAATAAAACTCTCTAAGATATGTTGAGGTATATAAGGTGGCTGTACGCTGTTCATCCCTTCAAATCTTCAGTATTGCATCTTCAAGGAGCCATGCAATGAAAAGGCTGATGTGTACTGGCTGCTCTCCATATGATACAGAAATGGCACTTGTGTGGAAAGCTAAAACTGAAGGCAATGCAGATCTCTTAGGCTTTTTCTCTAGTAGTAGCATGAAAGGTGACTGCACAAGCTACTTTTATAGGACACGTTTCTGCATCACAGCTCCTGTGTAGTGCATAATTACAGAAGGGCAGCCAAGGATGTGCCCTTGCTCTTAAGAAAGGAGCCAAGTACTTAAAGAGAAAAAAAGTTTCTGTTACATATTGTATTTCAGTCCTATTCCACTGAACTGTGTAGTTGCAACACTATTCGTATTGAAGACTTGATCACTAGTGATAACACTGTCAGCAGCATGGCATTGTCACCTAAAGACAGCAAAGAAAAGGGTTTTAGGCTGAACAGAGTTTTAGGCTGAGCAGACTTTTCTAAATTATTTTGAAGGACACATGAAAAAACTCACAAAGGCAAGTAAAGAAGTAAAGATCTGGCATCTCCTCCAAGACTGGAAGTCCTGTTTTGCCCCCTAGACATGTAGGATTGGGTCTTAACAAGAAATATGTTTTGAAACGTAACTTTTAAAAGTCAGAACAGTGTCCTTTCCACATTGCCATCTAAAGCACATGAGCCACTGGTGAACAGATTGCCTGCCAGTTTGGAAATGTTTTAGCTGTTCACATGTTTTAAAAATAACAGCAATAATTCCAGCCAAACTAGTATTTGAAAGCTGTGGTTAAGAGAAATGCAGAGAGGAAGTCTGAATAGCCCTAATTTAACTCTATCAGAAATTCTCCAATTCCATTCTCTTTCAGAAAGACAGAATGGAAAAAGTTGGAGATATTTAGGGCTTCAGTTCTTAGAGAAAGGTTACTTCCATTCAGCCTTTCTTATCAATCATAGGGTCAAACATATCTCTATCTCTTCACTTCAGGATTACTTGTATAAAAAGATACCTCACCTGGACCTGTCACTTAGTTGATGCGTGGCCAGCCCTTTATGAAATAGTGCCTTTGGCTATAGTATGGCTTTGAAAGGTAGCGTATTACCAACAGCATCTCAAGAAAAAGCAAAATCAAGAGGCCACAGCTGTGGTACAGTTGTTTTTATGCTGTCTCCCTGAGAAGGCAGAAGTCACTGACTGTGCTCTTTTATCCTGTTCAAAAAGGGTCATGCTTTCAGATTTGGCTGCTGGTTTTTAAGCATCTATATCCACACTAAAGGACCACTATAAAAGCAATCTGATAATAAAATCTGATATCTGATTATATGATAATAAGCAAGCAAATAGCCCAGATTTGAAGTTACAAATGTTTAGTGTAGCTAATAAAATGGCTGAGAGTTTACAAACTTCCTGTCTCACCCATGTGTCCATAGTTGATAGCATAACTTTTATCCCCCATGTAGGCATTTGGGATTAAGTATTCCATACAGTGTAATTCTTATACATTAGCCTAAGTCCCACCAAAAGATCTGTAAGGCATGGCAGGATCTTGGGGACATATTCAAAATAGGGAAAGATGCTCTGGTTTTGACAGAATTCACATCTTAATTTTACTTGTGTTTGAGAATCTCTAAAATAACCAGCAGTGAATAAGTTTGTTTCCTTATGCTCCAGCCAATAAGACATAAGACAAAGCCTAGAAAAAGTTTTAGAATTCTGTAGTGTTCACCATCCAGCCAGAAGTTTCTTTAGTATGTTTTTAATACAGAATCCCCATAATCAGAGAGCACTCTGTCACACAGAGAAAGATAGCTTTGCCCTTCATGTCTGTAACATGTTCCTCAAGACCCTCATTTCAGTTTCTGCATGAAAATACATTATCATAAAGGTAAACCACTTAGGCAAACTATCTAAGCATTTCAAGGACTGCCAGACAGAAAATTGTCTAGGTCTGCTCTTTAGTGCACTGAAGGCAAGGTCCTGCAATGAGGAGAAAAAGGAGAGGCAGACCAGACAGAACAAGAAGATTGTCTGAGAACTTGTTTGATCTTTTCAGTCCTGTCTGGAAGACCTTTTGAGATTCAGGTAATCTACACAGCTTCAGAAATACTGAAATAAATACTGAAATACCTGCAAAAATAAATTCCTGCTGACTGTGTAAACTTGTTTAACTTAGCAAGAAGAATCACAGCATGTGGTTTTTTGTTATTATCTTAAACTACATTAAAAAGCATATCCTAGTTCTCACAATTATGAGCAAAAGATTGCTCTACAAGACTGTTCCTGCATCTGCAGGACCAGGTTCTAATGACTGCTTAAAATCACATGTACTTTGGTAAATCCTGCAGCAGAAAATTCCAGAGCATTACTGGGTACCTAAGCTCTCTGCCCAGGGTGTTAACCAAAATATTAGTACACACAGGCAGTGCCTACCCACTGGCCTTCACACAGCAGGACTGTCCAAAATCCGTGCCTGGAGATTCCTGTAAGGATGCACAAAGCTGTTTGCAGTGAAGCTGTACAGCCCATCACCTCGCCTGCTCTCAGCCCATAGGCAGACAGGGGCTTCAGAGCTTAAGAAGGAGGAGAAGTTCGCTATGGATCTGCATTTCATTGTATGCATTCAGCTAAGTTACACTTTCATATTTGCAAACGTGGACATTTCAATGGAAAATAAATCCATATTTGTCATCTTTCAGTTGGGATAATAATACCAAGGTCAAGGACTTTTTTACTGACTCGTAACAAACAACTGCAAGTTCCGCTATAACCTATGTGTTTCCCAGGCATATGGCTACCACAAATGCTGCTTGCTAACCAAGTTCACACCGTGTACATTGAGCTGTTTCAGTATCTTTCTACAGCTGGCAAGTGAGGATTTTCCATTATAGTTTTTTATACAAAGAGTAAAAAACAGACTTGAGTGGGATGACTTCAATTACAGATTGAACGGGAAAAAACCTAAAGTAGAAGGAAGAAACAAAGTAGAGGAGCCCTGCCAGCCAAACAAACTTAAACATGAGGATGCCAGTGTTCCAAATATAATGAGCTTTGTTTAAAACCCGTGAGTTTTTTAAAATAAACATTGGCAATTTCTATATATCATGGCTAGGTCTCAGAAAAATTTGCGAAGTACAGACCTTGCCATTATCATTATTTCTCAGCCCTCTGAACACTAAGAAGGAAATTATTCTGTGAGTCACTGTAGGGACAGAATAACTTGCAGAACCAAAAAACTGCCCATAAGCAAGATTTTCAAGTATAAGCCCCTTATGTAAATAACCACATCCATTCTCCCAGCCTCAGAAACCATCCCAGCCCTCTGAGGAACAGATGAACAGATTTGGAAATCTGTACATGCAGAATCCTTATAGCTGGTACATTGCCACCATTAAAAATCATTTTTCCTTCCCAGCCCTGAGAAAACTGCAAAGGCTGCTACAGCTGCCCAGATTAGTACCAGGTATTTGGCTTAGTTTGCATTCTTAGGTATGAAAAAGGAAAAAAAAGGAAAAAATGTTACTGTCCCTTGCATTGCAGATCATGTCTTCCTTCATTGCAGATTATGTCTTCCTACTGCAAGGATAAACTACCTTAATATGACAAGTGGTTCATAAAGCATAAAAATTACAGAAACCATGCAGTCATGTGCTACAGATAAATGTAATCTGATAATGAGAATGTTTGGAGGGTCTCACATTTGACAAATTTCAAAAGCACTTGTATTTATAATCTCACAGATGGATTCTTAGCCAATCAGCTGTCTTTATAGTAAAGTTTATATGAGTAGTGGGCAGGAATCACATGGAAAAGTTATACGTCTTATTGGGAAAGTTAGATTTCATTCAGGATAGAGGAAAGCAGGGAAAGGAAGCAATCTTTAAAATGTTCCTTTTGGGAGTAAAAACATTTCAGTTTACACTTGTGACCCAGTCTCATCAATACAAGCCAACCGGGAGGATCCTTGGCATAAGGTCATCAGTAATGTCCAGTGGGGAAGGACAGGAGGGACATGGCAATGTGTCCTTTCAGCCAGTGCCACCAACAGGCTTGGGTGACAACTAAGTGTCAGTGCCAAGAGAGCAAGGAAGAAAACAAGACATAAGAGAATGAGAGAAAGGAAACTGATAGAGCAAGAACCATTTATTTCTCTGCAGATCCATTTCAAAACCTGTGTTGCCTGAAAAGCCTTACCCTGAACTCTTCACTTATTTATGACATTTATTTAAACAGCCTTAACAGAAGGTTAAGGGCACATCAGGTTGCTGTGTGCTTTTTTTTTCTAGTTTGGTGTCTCATTTCCCTAAGTTCACTCAACCAAAGTGAACAGAGCTCAAAGACTAGGGGGAGGAGGTAGAAGGGTAAACAAGAAGTTTGTTGAAGAGATGGGATTTTGTGATGCCACAAAAATTCCCATACTGTTCTACAGAGATGCCCAAAATCAGCAGAAGCAGAAACTCTTTTACAACCTACACCCTGCCACATTTATTCTGCAATTTGCCCTTTTCCACAACCCTGCAGGGATCTTCTAACAAAGGAGAGTTAAACCCTGACATTAGTACCAAACTCTACCAGATGTCTTTCCTCTTACTTGCCCAGGAAAGGATTCATTATTTTCTGTGTGAGGCATCTATTGGACAGTTTATTTCATTTGACCTTGCAATGCAAAAAATTATAAAACAATATTTTTAATAGTTTCTGATATATTTATGAATAGATAAGAAAACAGTTGCTCTCTGAATATGCATGTCAACAGAAGCCATTCCAGCTAACCTCTGCTTTGAATAAATTGAAGTTATTTTCTAATAGTACAAATGATTTAAGGGGAGTAATGAAATAACTTAAAATACTGGAAAAAATCCTTATAAATGGCTTTCAAGTACCTGGGACTTGCTCCTTAAATGATTACATCTCCCCAGTGTCATTCTTCAGCAGTCAAAGACTTTCTGACTCCAACAATATACTTAAACTACCTGCTTTTAAGCACGTATTCTAGTTAGTCTGACTTCAGTGGGATTGTTGTGTTTAGGGTATGATACATGCTGAATTGGTGCATTAAATGAGGCCCTCAGGTGGAGGTCACTTTGCTGTGTGTTTGCTAAAGGAAAAGGCCTTTCACATTCTAAATGAGTGACTTCTTAGATGGTGACTGTTTTTAGCAAAAGCGTTTTGGAATGGGCAAAAATAATCTAAAAATATTGTACCTCTTTATAATAATTTATAACATCAGAAGTCTACTTTAAGATGTCTTACTATAGTGCTGGGACACTTACTTTCAGCTAGAATCATCCAAACCTAATATGTAAAGCTGTAAATACCCATTTACATACGACTTCTGGCTTTACTAAGGACCAGGAGATTATCCCACAGAGAACACAGACACACACATAAGTCTGAAAATAATGTTACTATTTAAGACCTCAGATACAGGTTTATTTGGAATTTGATTTGGGCACTTCTACTCTGAAATCTCAGTTACCTGAATTGTCTAAGATGCCTCATTATCAGAATAAAAATATGTCCAAATGTCAATAAATTCTTCTGAAAATTGTCTTGATTACTACAGCTTCTCAAATATCAGTTCAGAGGAACAATTTAAACATGCTATTAAACCATGGTGTACAGTGCTTTACTAGTTTTATATGTCAACAAGACCTTTGTTGTATGAGAAAATAATTATAATAATTAGAACTACTTGCATTTTTCATGTTGTTGCTGTAACATACAATCAAGTCACACTGATCTCTGTTTTCAGACACATTTGCATAAAAATCCTTCTTTTAACTGTAGTACAGCTTAGTGTTTCTGTTGTAAGGTATGAAAGGAGAATTCCAGGGTTTTAGGTTTTTGACATATCCGCATTTCAGAATAGGAACCTGGAAATCGAAGGCAAGAGGTCTGGAAATACAATTCACCCCACAGACATGGGATACTTGGTTGTTTTCTGTAGCTACAGCTAGGGTCATCCTCATAAAGTCAAAATAAAAAGGCCATAAAACTCTTGCCCTGTAAAAAAGCAGAATGATTAAAATCTACAAAACCTGAAGGATGTGCTACAAAGAGTATAGAAAGTTGTATGCTCTCATTGTTTACCACATTATAACAGCTAAATCATCTGAAAGTAATGTCAGAAATCCATGTTAAACTATATGTGACTGACAAAGAAACTTAGGAAAAAATGGAATTGGCAGAACTGTGGAATAATTTAGTTTGCATAGAGTTTCTAAAGGTCATCCAGTCCAACCTTCCACCTGAAACAAGTCCAGTTAGAGTGGGTTACTCCTGTCCTTGTCCAAATGAGTTTTGACTTTCTTGCCTCCAAAGATGGAGACTCCACAACTTCCCTCAGAACATGTTTCTGTGTTTGGCTATCTGTATAGTGAAAAAGATTTTCCTCATATCAAATCAGAATAACACATTCTTCAGCTTGAATCTTTTGTCATCTCACCATCTTTGAGAAGTTTGGCTCCCTCTATCTTTGTAACCTCCATTATATGTAGAGAGCAATGTTGGGAAGATCAGAGTTGCATCCAACAGAAGAAAACTGACATTCTTTACTGACATGTTAACTTCCTCTTGTCATAAGAGAAGTAAGTAACGCATCAGAGACTCATGTGGGTAATGGGATGGAGGCTTATATGATTAACACCAAAACCACAGAGGGTGATGAAAGTCAAGAAATCATCCTGACTGGAGTATTTCAGTCTTTGTAATTCAGTAGTCAATGCCCTGACAATTTGCACGTGCTGTAAAGAAAAAAGGACTTGGGGTTGCTGGTGGATAAGAAGCTGTACATGAGCGAATAGTGTGCACTTGAAGCCCAGATGCCCAATCACATCTTGTATTGCATCAAAAGAAGCATGACCAGCAGATCAAGAGAGATAGGAAGGAGATGGACCTGATGGCACAGGTTCAGAGAAGTACCACAATAATGGGTCAGGGGGCTGGAACACCTCTCCTACAAAGTCAGGCTGAGGGAGCTGGGGTTGTTCAGCTGTAGAAGAGAAGGCTCCAGGGAGACCTAATAGCAACATTCCAGTCCCTGCAAGGGGCCTACAGGAAGGCTGGAGAGGCCTTCTGTTTGCAAAGGCCTGTAGTGACAGGATAAGGAGCAATGTTTTTAAATAAGAGAAGAGTAGATTTAGATTGGATGGTAGGAAAAAGTTCTTTACCATGAGGACAGTGGAAACATGGAATAGGTTGCCCAGGGACATAGTGGAGATCATAGAATTAGCCGGGTTGGAAGGGACCTCAGAGATCATCTAGTCCAACCCTTAATATTCAAGATGAGCTATTCAAGAGATATTCAAGATGATATTCAAGATGATATTCAAGAGATATTCAAGAGATATTCAAGATGGGCCTGGATGAGGCTCTGAGCAACCTGGTCTAGTTGAGGATGTCCCTGCTTACTGCCTGGAGGTTGGACTCGATGAACTTTAGAGGTCCCTTCCAGCCCAAACCATTCTGATTCCAGGATTCTAGGAGTTTTGTTGGTTGAGTGGGAACAATAACTCACACAATAGTAGCAGAATACAAGCCATCGCAGCAGTTCTCCCACACCGTGGCTGGGAGAGCAATTAAAATGATAGCTTAACTAGTTCAGAAGGCCCTAAACTGTAAAATGAAAAACTATTATTTGCAGGAATATATTGTGAAAAATATAACAAGTGCCAACAATGGCCCTAGTCACTAGCATGAGGAAGGTGAACTAAGCTGAAGGCACCATGCCCCAGAGAAGATGGCTCAATAGTTAAACATTTCAGATGGGTCCCAGGCTGGGTTTTGCAACAGCTTCCAACATAGTTTGCTTTCTGCTTCTGCTGCTAAGCAAGGGCTGTGATTTGGTAGGGATGTTCCTCTGTCTTCCCTTCTCTTGTGTAGGGTCATTGCCAGCAACCCTTTGCTGAGGAAGAAACATGCTCCCAGGAGGGTCTTCATCCCCTGGCCTTGCCTCAGTTGCTTACTCCAATCCCTGCACTCAGACCCTCTGCTGTTTTGTTTGTCAGAACATTTCTGCCTAGAGACCAATAGTTTAATGTAGAAAGCAATAGTCAGAGGCAAAATCCAAGCAGATGGGCTCTGACACCTGATTTCGGGTCTCATTTGCATTTTCTAGGACAAGACTTTAGAGACAAGGGGAACACATCTGCCTCCTGCTTAAGAAGCAAGCCAAGATTAGCAGTGCCTGGGGTTCCTGGCTGACATGCAAGATCCCACGCAGATTTTGTTCATTTGGTCATGTTCATTTAAGGAGAAAAGTAAGAAAAAAGAAAGGGTTTATGCAAAGCACAACCCAGGGGCTGACATGAATGACATCTGCTCCAAAGCCAAGTTGCAGTTTTGCCCTGGTCTGCTCTATTTGGGAATAAGGATGTGCAGACAACAGTTGTATTTTCAGTTTTGTGTCCTGCCTTTCTCAAGATTGGTGCTAACACAAATCACATCACTCGCACAAAACCACAGCTACATCTCCCAGGAAATTTTAAGAGGGATTGACAGAAAATACCACATTTTTACAACCATGAGAGCATCACTAAAGTCTTCATGGTAGTCAGATATGTAGGTTTACTTCAGATGGGTAGGAGCTGCTATGGCTTTAGGTCAACACCTCCTGAAAAGCAGCACAGAACTTTATTGACAAATATGAGTGCTAATATCTTGCCAGGAAAATAGTGCACCCAAAACGTCTTCTTGCCCCAACATCGTAGGTTGGATTTGGAATTTGGAACATGTAAGATCATGGCTTTTCTGAAATGGTGGGTTACTTTTTCAACATGTGAGGCAAGGATGATTCAGGGACCTGATCTGTTGAGTCTTTCAGGGTCTGTTTTTTTGTTCTTTTTTTAAATTAATTTAACCTATTTTCTAAATGACAGCACGTAGAATATATTCCTTTCTGCTGAGGTCTTCCACTGTATAGATAATCCATCAACTTTATTTGACAGACATCTGTGTTTTACAGGAATAACATTTATTTTAAAACAACCAGGTATCCATAGGTTCTCCCCCCAAAATTACTATAGTTTTCCCTGTTGGTTTCTTCATAAGGTTCCTCCAGAGGGTATTAGTCTAAAGAACTGTCTTTCACAGAGGGAGATGGGTAACAGGTAATTTCTTTTCATTCAGTATTACTTATGTGGGGTGACATCTGAACAATAGAGCTGAGACCACCTCACTGTTTTCGCAGACAGGCAGATGGAGAGGAGCAAATTACCTTTAAGCAATATTAAATTGGGTTAGTGGGAAAGTAAGGTATGGACTTCTCATCTGAATTTCAAACATCCACTTTCTTCTTCAGTGTGGATGCTCTCTCTCTAAAGTTATTTTAAGGTATCATAATATATTATAAGATATTTTACCTCTCTTTCCCTTAACTTTATGTATACATGTGTCCATGTACATATATATATATGTACACACATACACACATCTACAGGTATAGACAAATCTGTATATATAGCAGCTACCCTGTCCTCTGTGCTGCCTCGCTGCTTCAGAGAAAAATTCTCTACAGAACCAAATCACCATTCATTTCTTATTGTCTGCCATCTTCCAGCTAGCTCATTGTGCCATCCAAATTGTTGTTGAGGGTTAGGCAACTGAGAATGAAATAACATGAAAATAAGAGTTCTTCAGTATTCAGTCTGTTTTTCTGGTAGTTTTGTTTGTTTGTTTTGTTGTCTGCAAAACTCTGCATGGGATCATTTCAGTGACATATCTAAATATGTGGCCATATGTAATGCAGCCTCTTGGACTTGTGGTGGTCACCCCTTTCCAGCATGTACCTGGTGGCAGTAGAAGATGAACATGTATGCATGGAGACCTTGTGGGAGGAGACTCTCCCAGAGCTGAGAGGGCTCCTGCTGCAGATCCCCTCATCTTCAGATGTTTAAGCAGAGGCACATGTGCTTGTGGCAGAGACACATCTCAGATACTGAGGCTAATATAAATACAATGTTTTCCTATTTGCCCCAGAGTTCATTCTTAGCTTTCCTGCCAAAAGTACTCATGAGTTTCAACTCTGAGATTCTGGAGGACATGTGAATTTCAGCCAGAAGTTAATAATGTAGGCTTCAATTGTATCATTTCATGTTTGAATCTCTTCAGAGCAATCTGGCTCAATTTTATGAATCTCTAGTCCATATTAATATAACTGGATTCGTTTACCCCTCCCCCTATTTCTTCAGACAGTTATGCCTTATACCATCCACATGAATTCACTGCTCTAATCACATCTTCTTGGTTATTAGGTAATGTGGTATGTTCAAAGGTGGCTGGATGACTGAAATAGCATTATTTACTTCATTTGATGTCCTGAAATAGAGATGTAGAAATATTGTGGAATATAAAACAAACAGAAAAAACACCAACAAAGTCATCATGGAGGGATATTTATTCTTACAGTGATCAAGCCAGTTTACCAGGCAGTAAGGAGAAAAGCAGCTGTGACCCCCCTTGCTGCAGTACAAACTGACAGCCATTCGAAAGACCATGCATTATTTCCTTTAACCAATCCCAAGCCAAATATGAACACACACAATTGACAGAGTCCAAGGAGAGACCCAAATGTGGTGCCACAATTATTTGCTTCACAAAAGCACTGTTTTTTATTTCAGTGCTCCTCCATTAAAGGTGTTTTTAAAGGTGTTTTAAGAAGGAAGCTTTTTGACCTACAATGCCACTAAAACATTAGCTGTTTTAAATCCATCAAGTTACTCAAAGCTTGTCAGTCCCAGTGAGATAGGCCACCATCCCTTCAAAGAACAAGAGCAGTCATTCTCCATATTTGATGGAACATCATGTCTGATTCAGGTGCTACAGGGTTAGGGTTTGTAAAAATCTTGCCATTGACTCTAGTCTTGCACCAGCCTCAACAGTTGTAGCTGCTGGGACTCCAGCATGGGCTGATAGCTGTATGTGACAAGTCACAAGAGGTGGGAAATGCATTCTCATTGACAGAAATAATGGCACTGAATAGGAGGTGATGCAAGTTCTGTATTCTCTGGGCCAGATTTGGCATGCATGTTGTTTTTTCTGCAGGTCCTTTGTTCTGATTGCTTTAGTCTCTGTTTGGTTCATCATTTGAAATCAAATTCTATAGCTGTTTCAGGAAGATTTGAGATAGAACAAATGAAGTCTTTTCATAAGACCCCATTGACATTATGGGGTCTTACCAGGCTTCACTGAGCCACAGGACTACTAGCTGGCTTACTGAAGCAGGAAAAAAATTCATAGCAGCAGAGAACCCCTATTTTGCTACTAAAATCTGAAAATGGATTTTATGAAACCAGCAGCCCAGTAGTAGAATTACCTTGATCAGTATCAGGCCTCTGGAATTTGTGTCCTCTCATGTACTAAGATGTTTTTCTCAGTTTTACATTTTCAGTAATTCACTCTCAGTGTTAAATATAGCATTATTTATCTATCATTTTTATCAGTTCAAGGTACAGGAAGTGAAAAGAAATGACTAACTAGTTCAGAAAAAAAAAGTTGTATGCCTGCAAATCTTCCTAAAAGATGGCAGAATACAGCAGACACTTGATCAGCCATCAGGAATTATTAATGGGTTAATCTGTGTGAAATGAAAGAACTTGTGAACACAATCTCTTAAACAGCACTCAGCTAAATGGGTTATTTTTCCATTGATAGCAATACTAGCATGTAGTTTCAGTGTACAGCAGGAGGAAATGGCAAAAATGATCACAGTCATCTTCATTTTAATGCTGCAGAAACATGATGACTGGTGAATGATCCTTAATATCATAACTGTCTATATAAAATGAGAGGAAAGTGTAACTGGAGAGCGTTGCTAATTTTCATTCTTTCTTAGATCCATCATTCTAGCACACTCTTTCCTCTTGCCTTCCTAATCAATCACAGTTGATCCTAGAAACATGGAGAAGCAAATCTTCAAATATTTCTGACATGCAAATAGCTATTCCTTCAAGCATCTTGAAAATGGAAGAAAACATTGCAGGCAATTTCAATAAAACAACTTATTAAGTTAAAATTATTTAAATATATTATCTGTTTCCTCTCTGCTATGGTATAAGCAGGTGTGTAGTTAACTACATAAGTGCACCATACAAGTGCACAAACGATGTTGTGGGTGGAATGCACAACTTGCCGTGCAATCACCTAGTATTGAGAAACTGCTACATCTTCTGAACACACAAGCTTCTTCCATCTGCTGCAGCATTCAGCTGAAAAAGCTGCAGCTGTAGCTAAATCACTCAGTAAATCTTCATTCTCAGCTCTGGGAGGGACATACACCATACCAGTCTTCAGATAGACTCCTTTTGCTTCTGATTTGGCCATTGAACTGCATTGCTATGGCAGGTGATAAAAGAGAGTTTCAACAAAAATATCAAAGTGTTATCCTACTTGCTGATTTTTATTTAACTATCTGGTAACACTGGGCTAGCAGTAACATGATCAGTAGGATGGGCATGGCAGGGAGAGGCCTTGCAAACTGTTGATGCCAAACCTTTCTCTGTTTAACGCATTGCACGTGGCTGTCTAACACATCCCCAGGGAGCTGCTCTGATCTCTCAAGTGTTGGCTTATTTCTGCAGAAGAGTAGCAGAGATGCACTGCGTTCCTCAGGGGTTGGTCAGATACAGTGTGAAATGGAACGCTTTCACTTCTTGACTTCTTAGCGTGGCCACTGAGGGTTTGTTCTTTACCCCAGCAGAGCATACACAGGGATTTATTTTAGTGGATACTATTCTTTGCTAGAAAATAGGTAATAGAAGCTTAGTAATAATTGTTCAAATATAAAATGTTTATTGCAACCCTTGTGGAATAAAAGAGGAACTTCTTGGACTCCATTTACCCTGGGCTGTGTCCTGGACCATCACTGACAGGAGTCTGTCTTCTAATATTTTCCAGTAAGGCAGGATGCTTGGATGTTGTGCTATCCCTTACATCTTGAATTGTTTATCTGAAACAATGCTTTAAAAGAGGAAAATTTTCCTTGTTTGAAACAAAGCCAATGGGCAGTGAATAAAACTTTGTAGCAGTCACTCATATTATGTAAAACTACTATAATATTCACTCCTTCGGCTACACTTTTTCAAGCTAAGGAAATATACTTCTTTAATTTTTTGTAAAGTACTTATGTCTGTTGATTTTCATCTTTAATTTCAAAACATTCTTGAGTTTATCAAGAACTTTGAACCTTGATTCTTCAGTATACTTCTGCACTCACAGCTCAGTGTTATTCATTAATTCCAAGTGCACTCTTAATGAAAATTAATGGAAATGTTGAATGAAGCAAGCTCTGCAGACATATATATGCTTCACTAGAATAACTTGTCAAGTTAGTAGTCTATTAATAAGTCTCTGTGTTATAGATCAACCAGCTGTGTTCATTATGATGATCTCTCTTATACGATATTTTCTCTTACTGAAGAGCACACTAGGCCCAACACTATGTGAAAGTCTTAACAAAGTCAATACAAATCATGCTCCCTGTTTTTCTTTATTCACTTGGCCAGTCGTCTCCTCAAAGGCGTAACCAGATGGGTATGCTGTGATTTCTTCTTGACAAATTGGTGTTGAGAGTATTTTATAATTTTCATCCTTCTCTAGACGTTTACAAATTGGATATGCAATAATCTACTTTAGCATTTTCTAGGTATTAAAGTTATTCTGATAAGTCTGTATTTCCCTAGGTCATATTGTTGTTCTTTTATTAATAGTAGATACTGCATTTGACCTTCTCCTAGTGTTAAAGATTTTCTCTGTCTTTCGCAAGTTCTTGATAATAATAACTAATGGTACAGAAAACTCTTCAGCTACTCCTGAAGTCCTCTAGGTTGAATTTCAGAGACCACTCTACCTTGCATAATTTTAGAATATCCAGATTTTTCTACCTTTCTTAACTATGTCCTATATTTATCCCTCTGTTGAAAGTATTTGCACTAGGCAAGCACTAGTGGCCACTTCAGTTTTCTGCTAGTCAAATTAAAACAGAACTAATTTTCTAAGATCTGATTTAATACCATCCAGCTAATCTGGATGTTTATCATCCCTTCCTATTTATTTTTATTCCAGTGACATCATGCCATTAACAGAACAAATGTTGGCACCTCTTGTTTTCTCCATCTGTTTAAATATGTTGTGGTTTCAGTTTCTTTGAACTTCTTCCTGTACTACAGATTTGTTATAGATGATTGTTTGTAGAATATTTTCAGACACAAGTTCCTGTAATGGTTATTAATGGGTTACAGTTCATGAGCTACACCCATCAGTATTTAATTAATCATTTCTGATGGTATTTTTTTGGCCTTCTAGTACAGCAGCTGCATATCTTTAATGTTTTGGGGACAACAAATCTTCAGAAAAAAGAACTAGCAATGGTTGCTGTGGTTATGTCATTAATCTTTGAACGTACACAGAAGACAATGTGGCCCAGTGAGAAGCTGTGCAGCATACTTCTTCAAAACAATGGGGTTTTGTATGTTTTGGGGAGGACTGTTTGGTTGCTTTTTTTAAATGAAAACTGAGAAAGAAAGCAACATCCAGATGAAGTTTCCCCAGTGTAGATGTGTGCCTCCTAGCTGCACAAGTAGAACAGAAAACCTGGAGCAGTTTCTGTGCCTGGAAGAGAGATGGAGGCCTGAAGGATGCTTTAGCTGTGTATCTAGTTTATACTTAGGGAGAAATGCAGCAGTAAGTATTCTGTAAATATCTCTCTCTAGGGCTGACGCAAGGGGAAGCAAGAAAAAAATGGGAACAAATTCACCATAAAGGTTGGAGTGTATCCCTTCTTGGAGATACTCAAATCTAACTGAGGTGCCTCTGACCTTGCTTCAGCATGTGGTTGGGCCAGATGACCCTCAGAGTTCATTCCCTTTGTCTGTGTTTCAGTGGCTCTGGGAAGTGATACTTAATTCAGCCCTGCCCTTCTGTTCACGTGGCTGAAGAAGAGGGCCTTCACCCTCTGAATGACCAGAACAGTTCCCCTGATCATATTCTGTTTTCTGCCATGCATACTTTCCCAAAATTTTTTACAAGTTCCAGATGAAGCCAGACAGGTGAGTTTTGGGTTCAAAGTTTATTTCTTAATTATGATAATCAATATTTTATGTTTTGCTTCAGAATGACCAAAATGACAGTACATCAAAATTGTTCTTATGACATAGTTAAAAGCATACCCTTTGTCCCTGTTATAACAACTACACTTCACAGTGTACGCTTTTCAGAATTTCTGTTGCCCCATTATGACATTTTCCTTTGAGTGGTTGTTTCAACAAACAAGCAATTACTGGAAAATTACTTTTATCCCTAAACTGTTCCCTTAGAATTTTATTGTATGATATTCCTCACAAAATCTAATTCCTTTTTCTTTTCTGTATTCTTTTGGATTAAGTCCACATCAAAACATTTGAAGGAAATAATGAATCAACTGTTCGCTTTGTTGGGTCGATAGCCTGTTTTGACATTCTGCATTAAGCAGTAACTAATTGCCAAATCCTAAATGCTTTTAAAAACATATCCAGGAAATCAATAACACAGTAACTGCATTTTAAACAGAAGAATGAACACAGTTATGCAGGAGGAAATGGGTAGCCATCACTGAGGTATGTGCCACAGCAGTAGAGTTTTCTACTGTTTTCTTTTTTTGCTTTCATGAATCCTTGTCCACACTCTTTTTTCTGAAAGTCACTTTCATTTATGAGGGAAATCAATAGATCGCCCAGAGCTTTAGCAACAGTTGGCCACAGGATTTATGAGCTTTTCATCATCTCTAGGTACCTGTTCTTGGGATTGTTTCTGTTCTAGAATGCTCTTACCTTTTATGCACTCTCTCTCTCTCTCTGATTCCAGTGGATTTTCCTCCAACCCTTAATCCCCTCAGGTTTTGTAATATCTTACTTTATAACAAAATATTGTCAACATCTTAGGGTAGAAATAGACAAAACAGATATAAGCAGACATGATTTATTAAGCACTGATATTATCTAGTAAATTGAATTTTCTTGTGTGAAGTTCCTATTGATTTTAATGACTATAATAGAATTTATTTGTTCTGTCAGATCAGGCACAAAGTTTGGTGAGTTATTCTTGTAAGACAGTTTAACAAGAAGTCTGAGTACCAGTTTCTTGATTGTTGCTTCTAGAATAACTGAATCTTCATAGAGGTCTATGATACCATAGTTTTGGTGAGCTAAAGAAATGCATGGCACATGTTATCACACATGGATATCATGGTAGATTTGTTCTTTTCCCTGGAGAGGGCTTATTCCAAGAGGTGGTTTCCATGGTTCTGTGTGTAGCTGGTGTGTTTACTTGTTTGTGACAGATAACCTCAAGAAGTGAGCAATTCAAAGCAATTCCATATATAGTGTTTTTCATCTTCATTTAATGAGATCAAGATGATTTTGTATAGTGTACAGTAATAAAAGGTAAATGATCCTTTTTGTTTTAGCCCTTTCAAAATTTCACACATGTCAGAGATGTTCACATATGTCAGAGATGGAAATTGCCTATGTAATAGTTTTGGACTTCACTGAAGGAATTTAGAAATATTATATGTTGGATTGTTTATTGAGATGTCTACTCTATGCATATATATTCATACAGTGAGTTAATTCAATAACAGCATTGACAGGAAATGTGCCCAGGAAGAGTGAGAATTGAAACCAGATATATAGTCCGTAGCAGATACTTCCGACACAATACAAGAGCTGTTCAATTTGATGCTTTTATTGCAACTCCCTGCTGAGCTCAACAAGTTTAGTTGGGTCAAGGCATGTAAGGGAGCAAGGAATGTCCTTTAGGCTTGAGGAGAGGTCCACAAGGAGAAAAGAGAGGCTAACAGTGCAGTAAGATGACCCCAGACTTGTGACAGTACTTGAGAATTTACCCCCTATTCAAGCAGGCAACAAACTGTCTCCTTAAGTCAGATAGACCTTTTGAAATTTGAAAAATCTTCTTTTAGATATATTTTTCTCCTGCTATTTATTTTAAGACAGCTCTTTGGACCAGCATATTCTCCCTGATGTTGTAGTTTCCTATGGGGGGAAACTGGTTACCTTACTGCTTCAGCCCCAAGAGTCAAATGTGTTTGTGTCTTAAGAGTGATACCTGGGGCCATATAAGATGGAGGAATTCTAATACTGTCTTTTAAAAAGAACCAAGACAGGTCTGAGACCGAAAGCAAAGTCCAGTAATGCTGTCACAGGCGTCACTTCCAGAGCAGTCAGCTTACAAGAGAAATGATGGAACAGATGATGAAATGATGGGTATTGTACAGACAAAATAGGTTATTCTGTTGAATTTGAGCAAAGCAATTTGAGAACTTTAGATAGTGGGAAGAAAATGGAAACAGAAAAATGTAAAGCAGATGCGTATTCCAGCGGCATTTTTCAAACAGACCGAATCTCCAGAAAGACTGTATTCTGTCAGACAAGTATATCAAATCCCTAGAAAATCAAAATACTTTTCTTGAACCCACAAAAATATTCAGATGTGATTTTGAACGAAACTTTGTTAACCATATTTCACTAGACCCAGAGACATTTTGCATTTCTATTCAGTTAGTTGCAACCCTTGTATCTATGTATAGGTGAATAAGGTTCACCAGGTGTAAGTACCTGGAATTTTTGCTCAGTGTTTCAGTGTCTCTGAAGCATCTTTTACAAAGTGGTGAGTGCTGCAAAAGGTATCCTACTGTGAACTGTACAGTAATATATACTGGTCCTCACCTGTTCCATCAGAAGAAATACTCCCACTAACTGCTGCAGTCAACACCAGAGTGACCTCTGCTGATTTGAATGCTCTCTGGGAGAACTGAACATTGAATATCAGCCTCCCTTCTGGGAGGCTGAACAATGAAACCACACAGGGAGAATTTCCCACAGACCTTCCTTTTCCTGGACAATACAGTGTACCTTATTATGCACGTTGCCCATATTATTTATAAGTTCTTTTACAAAGAACAGAAGAGCCTTGCTATAGAGCTGGAAGCATGGGTGTGAGTTTGCAGTGGAAAATACTTTACGAAACCTATTGACTCTGATCTAATTTCTTCTTTGCTGTACCCATTGAGTCCTCATTTTTAGCCCCCATGCTTCCTATGCAAGGTTCTTCAGTGGTTTATGAAAGGCCTGATCCTTGTGGTTTTTGGGCTGCAACTACAGCATTCAATTGCTTAGTATTTGTTTTGCAGAGTAAGATGGACATAAAGAGGAACTTGGGGCCCAGACAAAGGAGGATGTGATGTCAAAATGCCCTTTGCCTTCCAACAGACAGAAAGCACAAAGATGTTATGCTTTCTGCTTCTCCATGCTGGACATGCAGCAGTGCCATAACAGATACTTTCACATCTTTGTCTTTTGGCTTGGAAGACAGAACATTACTTTTGAGACAGAAACCATGAGACACATTGCTCTTCCACTCATAGTCTTGCCCATCCTCTCTACCTAGCTAATGACAATATTTTATTTATCTTTCAAGAGAAATTACATTTATCTTCCAAGACAAAATGATAAATGGATAGTCTGCATGTGACCCAGACACCATATTTAGCTTATTTTGTAGTGGATTAAATAAGAAAAATTCACCTTCAGTTTTAGGGATCTTTATCATGATCCATCTTTCTCATTAATTCATTGACAGCCTCAACTGTTTCTCTTTGTATTATTCACAATTCATATCATCCATTCCCCTTGTAGCAAGAGGAACCTCTTTTATGGCACGGCGCTTCAAGGTCCAACCAGGTGTTCCAGCAGATACTCACAAGTAGTGCTCTGAGCCTATAGCCCTCAGGGCTGACTAGCCTGGGTCGGTGCTATTGCTCCAAGAGCAACTGACCTCTCTGCTGGCTTGCTCAGGACTGAGCTGAGCCTGTGTCTCAGGCCTCACCTTTTATTGGCCCCCTAATCCTGCTCATGTGCAGTTGGGGCCCGCCTTAATCAGGCACAGGTGGGCTTAACACAAGCTCATGCCACTCCCTGGCAATTAGTGGCACCTGGTTGCCTCATTTCACTACACCCCTCAACTCAAGGATGATGCCCTTGGGGTTTGTCTTCAGAAGGCTAGTTTTCTATGACATGTACATTAAAAAATATAATTGGTAGGAGTGGCACAAATACATTGTGATATATTTCAACTTGAAACCTTCTGCATTGGGAGATATTTTACTGTAAAATGCTTCCTTTCTTGGGTTCTTCTACTTTTCAAATCTGCATCTTTCTGCAATGCAAGTATACAAAATATAACCTATAGAAATTTAATTCTTTCTGAACTTTGCTAGTAAGTACAGAGTAGTGCTGGCATACTGGACCCTGCTCATCTGTGTTTAAGACAACTAACTTCAGCACACAATGCCTAGAACAAAATCAACTTGATATTTCTTGCTGACTTCGTTTTATGAAGGCAGAAATGAGGAAATAGACTTAATATCTTACAATCTGTAGCTCCAGGCCCTTGAAATAAACTTCAAATTCAACATGATTATGTAGAAAACAGGAGAAAACAGGTGATTCCAGTAAATGTGGAAGTATTTTTTTTTAAGAATGCTAGAAGTCTGACTGATAAATGAAGCCTGATACCTCCCATGAGACTAGACATTTTTCAAAGTACAGTCCTATGCAAACACAACACACCAGTGCAGAATGTCCTCAATGAACAAATTGCTGTTCATGATAATCTTGATGTGCCCACTTATAAGAAATAGTAAGAAATTTTAGCCATTTGGGTGTACTCTGAATGGCATCCATTTATAGATATTTGGGATCTTCGTATCAAGATCTCTTTTTATCTGCTTTAAGAGTTTGTTCTACCTTTGCCCACTAGTCATTGGGCTTCATGCAGGAATTAGAGAGTGAAAGTTTAGAATAGTCAAAGGAGGTCCAATTGGGAATGACTAGTCTCTTCAGACTTGCAAAATCTTTGATATTTTTATTCATTAAGTGCTCTGGTATCAAAATATTGATTGCTTCAATATATTTACTTCAGAGAATGTCACAGGAGGCACTACCTGAATATAATTACCTCTCAGAATGTCCAGCTGTGAGGTAAACAAAATTACTGTAGTAGATCAAACGTCTTTCCTAAAAAAACCACACAAATGAACAAGCAAACAAAAAACAACCAAAAAATGACACAAAACACACATAAGAAAAGAGAGGTAATGAAGATAGCTTTACCAAAGAAGCTCATTTGAAAAACCTTTTAAAAGACCACATTCACTTCAGAGATCATTGTGTTCTGCAGAGGTGAAATAGCCAAAGATTGAGCATTATTCTGCTTGCTTAAATCACTCAATTTGATTTTAAAAGTCATTCAATCTTTTCATATGTATTAAACATGTCCAAGTATAACATGGAAAAATAATAATATTTCATCATTCTGCTGTCCTGTGGTTACATTCAATTCAAAGGTTGTAACCAAATATTAAAGAAAAAGCCATCACTTTCCTGAAGTCAAATCTAATTGTGTTTTATGGCAGCAACACATAATCAAATTGCCTTTTATTTCACAGTAGAGTATATTCTGAATTGATTCACCAATCAAACTATCACTTGGGGTTGGGTTTTTTTGGCAAAAATAGCTGCTTTAGTTTACTTCTAAGTTCGCAAGACTGTGCAAGATGCTGCATACCCTAGCCTAGCCTGAATAGGGAAGTAAATTATTGTTTGTCTTAATGGCAAAGCAGAAGCCTTTGAAGTAGCTGAGTATAGCTGAAAAGATTACATTTTATTGCTATGTCTTTTCAGACCTTTGATCACAAAGAAATATTATGTTCAAGATAAGGGCCACCTCTATGCTCCAAATGTACTTTCCCCAAACCCTGCATCTTGTACTTCCCTGGTCTCTTGCGTCAGTGCTAGTGGCAGCAGATTCCACCCATCAAGGGCAGCAAAGTTGCTTTATATAGCACATCCTTGATAAACAATATCCTCTTGCAAGCACCTTTTCTTTTTTCTGAGGGTTGGGCCTATACCAGGGCTTGGGGTGATTTCTGGGGACTGAGGCTCTTCACATTGTGTCATTTTGGAAAAGGGTGGTGGCATTTCATAAACACCACTAAGGCACACAGCTCATATCTTCATGGCTTTCTAACCTTTTGAGTAGCCTGGACTCCCAGGCTGTTAAAACCCAGAGTAATACAAGTCACTTCCTAGTGTTTCCCACCAGCTGAGATTCTCTGAAGGCCTAAAAGCAGCCTACAGATAAAAACCAAATGGAGGGATATAGATGGCTTTCTGCCATAACCCTGCACCAATGATCAATTCTTCTTGTTCACTCTGCCTGACAAGGTACAAGGTACAGTTAAAGCTCACATAAAACAGACATGAGAATCTCTGCAGGGGTTTCTGGGACTGCATTTTTAACAAATATGTTTGTGTTATTTCTTTGACAAGAAGATCGTATCTCCTTTCTTTAGATATTTCTTTTCTTGGAAAATGCTCTGTCCTTTGGAAAAAACAAACAAGCCAAGAAACAAACCAACCAACCAACCAGACAAAAAAAAACCCAACACAACACAAAACAAATATCCCCCCCCAAAAAAACAAAGCAAAGCAATACAAAACAAAACAACAGACACACCACCACCATCTGTAAAAAGAGTATGTTTTCATTTTCTTTTGTTACACTGATGACTAGAAAGTTCTTGAGTATCAGAGGAAGATGCTGAATTTTGTCCTTTGGCCAAGGCACTATTATACAGAAAGGTTGTAGTGAAAGTGAACATTGTTGCTTGCAATAACCAGAATTTCACATCTTGAGCTAAGATGGCCACATAAGGGTCTAAGAGCTGATGATATCAAGGAAATGGACATGGTTCCCAGGGCTTCACTCTCCCAATCAGACCCAAAAGAAGGCACTGGAGTGTCTGCAGGAGAATTCACCTGGCAAAGCCAAGTCATAGGGTTTCTGCTGAGTTAGTGCTGGATCGAAAACTTCCATGTAAAATTATTATCTGAATAGCACTGGAAAAAAGTTTTATAGTTCTTATGAACCACTGGACTGAACTAAGATCTTTGATCCTGCTTCAACTTCTAGTTATATAACACAGATAGCTGACTAGGAAAACAGATCTGTTGTCATGCCCAAAAAATCAGAGAAGAAATAATCCCTTACAACATGCTTTTGACATTTCAGCCAAAGACATAGCTATGCTTTGAGGATACAGTACATCATCCAGTGTGAAGGTATCATCTAGCAACAAGGACTCCTAATTCAGGCTCCTCACACTGGTGCCTATGACTGGCTAGCTACAACTTGAATCACACACATTTTGTATCTAGGTTTTTTTAAGGAACATCTATGTCTCCTGACATCAGCTCTTAACTCCTGCTTTGGTTTCTAAAGCTGTAAAATGTTGTGCTATGTTTTTGTAAGTTCAAAAAATACCAAGGAAAAGAGAGTTACAGGTAGATATGCCATCACAAATGGGGCAGTTACGATTTAGAGTAATCATCTCTTATTTTGCAAATCTGTTGCTTTTTAAATCAAACTATTGCTATTTTTCTTATACCAAGCTCACTTAAAAGAGAAATATTTTGTTGCCACAGCAATGTTTTTCCCATCTAATTCTGTTATTTAAGGTTCATTGCAAACTATGCTGCATAGCAGGAATTTAGAGATGGAAAAATATTTCAGATCGTCTCCTCTATCCTTTGGGCATCATACAATTGGTCTTCAAGTCATGTATCAGAGTTGATAGTTTGTTCAGGTTGTTATTTAGGGTCACCAGAAGTGATCCAAATTGCAGTGAATTTTAAAAATAGTTAAATAGTACCGTTAAATATTTTTGTCACTATCCAAGCTGATTTTCATCTTTGTAGTTTTCTCTTTCACAGAGAAAGGGTCCACTCTAAGGAACATTTCCCCACATTAGTGTATTTATAGATAATCAATATGCTAGAAAAAGGAAGTGTATAACTCTTCATTAGCTTACAGGATTTCTGTGACTGGTTTCTGGGAGTGTTTTCTTCTGTCACCTCTGACTCTACTTATTTGACTCATGACAGTGGAAAACCTGACTGGAGATCTGGGCCAAACATTTCACATGTGGTAACTGCCTGAGATTGAATATATTTTTCATGTTCTGACACCAGTGTGTAAACAGGCTTATACATCTATTGCACAGAACAAAAAGATGGAAAATTTAATAACTTACATATAACCAGCAAAGGGTGAGAGCAGCAAGGAGTGTACTTCTTACAATCATGTACTATTTTGCAACAAAAGTAGGAGTTGCTTCTAATCTAATTCATTTTCTTCACTTGTGTGCTCCTACCCAAAGGCACAACTGTAATGTAATGTCATTTACAGTGCACAGAGAAAACCAAAACATAGCATCACTTGTCACTGCAGGAGAAGAAGTGCTTTAAGAGCTCTCGAGGGAACAGGAGAGTTCCACACACAACAGACAAATAGACAGACAGACAGACTTCTTTTCAGTCCTTAAGAGCTCAACTACCCCCTTTTCATTTCCAGTCTCTGCTTTAAAACTATCTTCTGAAATACGCTGTCAAATGCAGCATCAAGGCTATTTCCACCAGGACTGCATGTCTGCATCTGAATGGTAAATCACAAACCAAAACACAGTCTGGAGCTCTTGCAGTGTTTACCTCAGTCACTATTTTCTTCCCTTGGCTTCAGAAACAGAGAAATATCTCATAATAACTATATGAACAACTCATAACAACCATATGAACTTAAATATGTCAGGTAGCTACACCAGCATAATACAGAGCAGAAATTATTTTTGTCAACAGCATGGTGCTTGCTTCATATCAGATAAGACTAGTAGGGCTGCTTTTATTAGTGAGCACTTAAATCTCCTTTTCTGTCTTTTTGTCAGACCATCCTTTGAGCTACTTTATTTGCTCTAACAGTTGCTTTACTGCAACTGTTGAATACAATAATTTAGATTCATCAAAAGAGTGTTCTCCCCACCACTGCTGTCTTGGTATTTCAGACAAAATCTGTAGGGAGCAGAGGAATAGCACATACCTCACATCTTGGACTAAAATGCCCACAGACTGATCTAAGGGCTGGTGCTATTAAGGAATGGGACATGATTTCCAGGGCTTAACACTCCAAATCAGACCCAAAAGAAGGCACTGAAGAATTCACCTGATGAAGCCAAGTCATGGGGTTTCTGCTGGTTTAGTGCTGGATATAAAACTTCCATGCAAAATTATCATCTGAATAGATCTTAGTTTAGATTCCTAAATTCTTAGATCCTCAAAAATTCTTAAACATCTTAAAGATTATTAGACTCTTTAAAAAAGAGTCATCTCTGAATGAGTAAAGTCTGCAAAATAAGTGCTGTGGAACCGCATGCTTATTACAATGTTTCACCTCAACCTGCAATTTCCTCTCTGTCATGGCCAGGTTTATCATAGAAACACACCCATTTCTCCTAAAGAATAAGTCTAAAACTTCTGCTTTATGTGAGGAAGCTATTGAAGGATTATGACTTCTGAGTGTATGTAAACTAGTCAGTTTTGAGAATTCTACAAATATAAATCATGTGCTTAAGCTGCACCTTCCTTCTTGCTTGCAAGTTACAGGTCCTCACAGAAGCACATTTCCAAATGGAAACAAAGACTTCACAAAGCAAATATTCCTGTGGATCACTCATAAATATTTAAATCCTGCCTAAAGAATGACTTTCAGAGAAAATTTAGTTGCGCAGATTATTACCACCCTCTCAGTGAAAACATCAAATCACAAAGATCAGTGGCTTATGCTTGATGTACTCCCACTCTGTTGAGATAAATTCCTTTTACAATACAAATTCAT
Source organism: Calypte anna (assembly GCF_003957555.1). Lineage (NCBI taxonomy): Eukaryota > Metazoa > Chordata > Aves > Apodiformes > Trochilidae > Calypte > Calypte anna. Next base: position 34,484,247 of record NC_044274.1, on the reverse strand, counting down.
TTTGCCTCATGCTTGCATGCAGATATGGATGCCACTGGGCCAAATTTCACCCTCAGAAACATACATACAAGACCTACAGAAAGCATACAGACCAATGTAAAAATATAATATGACTTACAGGCCAGAAACCTTGATTACCCTTCTGAACTTGGAGATCAAGGAGGAGAAAATTGCTTTTAGTTCATCAGAACAAGGGATGAAAGACAATGATTTTACAGGTAATCAAACAAAACTAAAAGGTCGGGTGTTCAAGAACACCGTGTCTATAAAGAGGAGCAGCGGTAGATATAAACTTGTACTTCATTAGACTTAGCAAAATGAAAGTGGAAATGTTGACAAAAGGTTACCTAGTGAAACAGGCTCTAGTACAAAGATTTTGAAAGGAGAAAAATAAACTCTGCTAATGTAAGATGAATTCTGCAGATCTCCTTTTTCAATCTCCCTGCAGTTCAGGATAATGAGGAAACACTGCTACCTTTAATACTGTTTCAGATGGCTCTTATGAAAAAAATGCTCAATTCAAAGGAGCACTAATTCTATGTGGTTAAAAAAAAACAAACCAAAACATTTTTAAACTTCACATTTTGTGCAGGCTGACATCAGCCTTTACAAAACTGTCTTGTAAGAAGATATTGATTTTCCAAATGCCACTAAGACCACTAAGACAGCTGGGTGGCTAACTTCTATTGACGGGTGTGACTGTCTCTGACAAAACCTGATGAGCCAAGATGTACCTCAGTGAAACTCATAGAGGGCTGTTTCCTTAAAAACACAGATTTCAGCATTCACGGGTATAGGCAGTTCTCAGAAAACAAGAACCTCCAAAAAACCAGTTAATTTACAAGTATGTTCCCCCTTCAAATAAATAGCCAAGACATTCAAGACTCTTCATTATTGCTCTTGGTGTTTCACTCACTGCACAGGGCATACTCATTTCCCTTCTCGTGGAAGATGATTGAGATTTTAAGTGCTTGCTTATGGGTTGTGCAAAAAAGCCTGAGGTCTAATGATTTAACATCAAGCAGGAGTTTCAAGATGAATTGCTGGAAACTGGAGAAATCCCTCTTAGGTATTTATGTGGTTTAAAGACTAAGTGAACTGCATATTTCCATTTAATAAATCTGGTCAACTTGATTACTTTAATATGGCAGCTGAGGTGGCGGGAGGAATGAAGGAAGAGATTTATTGAAAAAACATCAACTTAAATATGTATCAGACCACAGAAAGTTTCCAAAGGTCCCAAAGGCCATCTTTGCTCTTCTTCTGGTCATGCTGGTTTTGGGTTTTTTTATTATTATTTTGTTGGTAACTTGTAGCTTAAATGGTAAATAATATATGATAATAACAACCAGCTGGTTCCCATAGTCTAGAAAGTGATTGACAGAGCAGCTGCCACTCTGCTTTGTCTCACTCCCCTTGTCAGAGTTTCAAAGTGTCTGTTTAATGTGGTATAATAACAGCTCTATAATCACTATAAATGTTAAACCCCAAATCCTCATGAGGAGCTCTGATGAGCAGAGATTTGATTTCTGGGGGTATGACTTTCCAATGGAGCTGCCTTGGAGAGTATTCTGCTGTCAGAAACGCATGATCTTATGGGTGGGGCATGCTCTCTGTTTCTGGCATGCATTTCCCAAAGGCTTGGCTAGTCACAGCTGGGGCTCTCAGCATTTTAAGTCCTTTATGCACATCATCCTGCATAACACTTTGGCATAAACCTCTGCATCAGTCAAAAACTGGTTGAGGCTTTGCAGAAACATCTTCTGGAAGGTAGAAGGAAAAAAACAAACCAAACTTATTGATCCATGTTGCTTGTACTGGCATTGCTTTTAGGACTTTCTTTCCCAATAAAATATCATTGACTTCTTGGATAAGCAGGATTTTGGTAGTTTTCACTGACTTTCCTGAAAAATACATGCTGAAAACCTGTGCATTGATGAAAATACAGGGATTCCTGATAATTTTGTTACAGGTCTGTTCCTGCACAGTTCATGTTCATGAAAGCTTTACCACTAGCTGAAAAAAAGATTTTAAGGTAGGAGCCTTAATTTCCTAGGCAGGAAATTCAAGTGAATTTTCTCCAAACTCTGTTCACAGAAGGGTTTGTTGGGTTGTTTTTTTCAGTGCTTTCTGGCTTCTCCAAGAAAGTCATCATCATACTTGTGATCACTGCAGCCCTTCAAGACACTGGGACTCTCTGGAAGGAAAGAGACCAAGAAGTGTCACAACAGACCTAGGCAAGCCCTAAAGCTGTCTGCTCTGGATCTGGGAGTACATGCTGGAGGTAAGTAAGCAGTTGCTGAGTACTCAAAGATTCCTGTGGAAGTACAAGGAGCAAAGCTTCCTTTCTGAATTCACTCTGTAAATGTAGTTCACAGGAGGGACTTAAGACCAGAACGGGCTTCAGCTTGAAGGATTAGGATTTCCCCCAAGAATTCCACTAAGAGAAGAGCCAAAAGCCTTACTTAACAATAATAACTTTCTTATACTTACCTCCCCAGAGTGTTGTGAGGCTTAATTAGTTAATGTTTGCAAAGTACTTTGCAGATGCAAAGAGCAATGTATACACTAAGTATTATTAACTGGCAGAAGACGCCCATGTGAGAAGTCCCTACAGTCTATTAGACCTAAATTATTCAGTGAGTTCCCTAAAATTATGTGGCAAGGTAAAGAAGCTTTCTCTCAGTAACACTATGAGCCCTCTTTCACAGCCTCCCTGTATTTCACACTACAAGGCCAGGGATGAAAAATTGCCTCTGTTGCCCTGGCACTACACCCCAAGACAAGCCAAGAGCAAAAGGTCTATGAGAGCCCCACTGGACTGAAGAGACCTGAACAGAAGGTTGCCTGCTTTCCACTAGGGTGGAGAGGTTTTCAGTCTGTGACATGGTTACACCCTTTTAGATCTTCTTCTGTTGAGTAAGATGTATGGGAAACCTTCTTACAAGCAAGCCTGGACCCTGATTTTCCCAGGGAGCCCAGAATTTGCTACCCCACCTTTGCTGGACAGCTGCCATTGCCAGAATGGAGCAACAAACTATTACATGAGTTATGGAATGATTGCAATGCTTTTATACTAATGCATAAGATGAATGCTATGCACATTGACTGAGAAGCTGGAAATTTTCATCTGGCAAAGAAAAACAAACAATAACAAAAATATCTCAGATACAGTTCTTCAGACACTATGGAGACTAGACATCATATTACATACTGCTGTTTAATTTTCCATTGAATTTCCATCACAATAATGGCTTACACAATGCGTGGTTACAATTGTGTGACTTTTTAATTTTTTATTTTATATACCTGTATTTTCCTCTCTCTCTTTCCTCTACCTATATTCTACCTTTCCAGATTGACCAATTGGCTCTGCGCAATCTCTTCTCACGACTTCACACTAGAAGTATGATAGCAGATAGCATCCAGATACCTGAGATTATTTTTCCCACATCGTGAACAATGTATGTAGCTCAATAGTTGCCTCCCAGTTCAGGTCTCCTGAGGTTATAACCAAACTTTCCTGGTTCCTGTTTGTGACCCAGATGTTCTTGCTGTCCCAAGTGGATTTTGGGCTCTCTCCTCCCTGTGCCCTCTCTATGGCATGAACAGCTGCGACCAGATGTTTGCTTTCCACTCATCCAGAGTATCCTCTCAAGGACACAGCTGGGAAAGAGGTCACTCTCCAGTGCCCAGGGAAGAGGACACAAAAGGAAATGAAGCAAGAGTTTTCTTTGGCCTCAACCAAGGGAACAACAGATATACAGATAGCATTTGTCCTGCTTCTCTCTAGGCATGGAACACACTAGCACGTAGCCAACCTGCTAGTCACTTGCCATTGCAGGTGAAGAAGTGTATGTGAGATACGACAGCTTAACATGGCACTACTGAGAAAACACACTACTGAGTACTGGGTACCTAACTCTACAAAGTGCCCGCAAACTCTAAATAAAATAAAGGAAGGCCTTAGGAAGCTTTCACAAAACTGTGCATCTTAATTCAAAGTTTCCCATAATATATACATAGAGTAAATACATACAATACCATAGTTCCTGTGACTTCATATTAAAAATCTTCTTGGAATGTTGGACTAATTGGCCAACAAGTGAAGAAATTATGCAATATCTGTTCATTGGAACCAAAATTTAAGGGAATTTCAGCTATGAATACATTGCAGAGTCAATATGCAAAGCTTAAAATTTTTGTTTGCCACAGATGACAAAAAGAAAGTGACCTACAGGATCCAACAACACAATATTTTTTTCTGACAACAGAGACTAGGAGAGGATTTCTCCCCACAGAATCTGCATTAGCAGGGCAGGTAAAGCTGCTTAATACAGGCTCAGGAAACATCATGTGTGAGATATAGGACTAGTAGATTTTCTTCTTAAAATAGCATTTTCTTTGAAAGCCTGTTTCTTTTAATAGGCTGCTGCAAACTAAATAGTCGACACATTTCCTATCAACCATAAATCTGGTTCTTAGTGGTTTTCTACACTATAGATCAACTTGAAAGATCACCTTGTTACCAAAATAATTAGAAGCAACATATACACATTTTCCATGATACTAAAAGATCATCTGCTATTAACAAGCCTTGTGGTAACAAATCCTTTTATGATGCATTTATTCAAGGTTCATCCTTCCCAAAGAGTGGGGAATACTTAATTTGTTCTCTATGCTGTGCTTTGTGTAACTAAATAATTAATCACACTGATATTCTATCAATATATCTTTCTTTAATGGTTAAACATGTGTTAATAATTCAAATATCTATGGTTGACCCCTTTGCACTTCTGTGATTTTCAAAAACCCCAGTGCTCTTTGAAGGCATTCTATCATTATCATGTACAGTGCAAGTTAAAAGCCTTTTGTTCTCAGTTTGCATGTTTTTGTTTTGTTTTGGGGTTTGTTTTCTTCTGGGGGGGGGGGGGTTGTCCTGTTTTGTTGGTGGTGGGTTTTTTTCTCTTTTCTTTCACTTACACGTACCTTTCCAGGAGGGATCAGCAACAACCTGGAATTATTTTAAGTGTAAAAGCAAATTTCAAGGGTTTTGAACTGCTTGTTCAGTTGGAAAACTTAATATTTACCCAGCAAAGCTTTTTATTTGTGATTAATCAGCAGAGTCTGGAAACCTCAAAACTGGATGTTTTCCAGTTTCACAAGTTATGCAGTTATGAGTTATTAGAGTCCAGCAGTTTAATGATGCTGCCAAGTCCTAAAAGCAGCTGACTGCTCTAAAATACCAGGAGCTAAAAATGCTGTTCCACAGCCTCTTCTTATAAGACTTCCTCACTTATTGCCTACCAACAACAGTGAAGATGTTTCCAGGCAAACTGGAATGGTGGAGCTCAGAAACTGCAAATAAGGAAGTCTCTTCTTATACCCTGCAAGGAATTAATGGGCACACCTTTCCCTAGATCCACTAGGGAGCAGGTATTTCACTGTCAAGTTTTGCACATGGGGCTAAGAGGCCTAACTTCCCAAAACTTACAGTGGAGTCTTATATTGAAGGCCATAAACTGCAAGGGATTATCTTGTATTCCCACCTACTGCTCTAACATGAAGACACACTTCCTTGTCAAAGCTGAGATGACATATGAAGAAAATGGTTTATCAGCCAGCAAATCCTCACATGTACTCTTGCACTGGTTTTTCCCACAGGATGTGTCACAAATCTTATTCCCTTAAAACTGCAACTTCACACATTTTGGAAAAAGGAAAGTTTTCTTAGGGAAACAATGTTTGGTGACTAATTCTGGGAATTCTGGGACTGTGGACTTGGCTGTCAAAGGCCTTGAGCAGAATTCCAATCTTTTTTTTCCTTTATCAGCTTCAGTGTAAAACAAAACAAGAAATTGGCTTAGCTTGGACAGAGTGGCAGCTGGAACTGACTTAGTTCTCCTGTGCATAGGAAATTAAAGGAAAGAACAGAGGTACACAGAGGTGGGTAGAAAGCATATTTTAAAACAACAGCTCTAGTTGTCTCAGAAATGGTCCTGCTAGACATATTGTAAGAACAGGGGGATTTTCTCTGGAATCAACTCTTGCCAAAAGTAAGACGAGTGGAATAATCTATAAAGAATCCTTTGTTAATTCCTTATGTCTTTACCTCTGTCTGGAGAAAGAAGAATGCAGCTGTTTGCACAGGGCTCATACCAATTTATATCATCTATTGTACTACGTAACACCTATATGTTTGTACACATTGCCATACCTCCTGTTTCTGGAAAGTCCCATTCAGGAAAGCATTCATGTTGAGGAAACATATAAAGCCAACATTTTATCCTTGTGCTTTGGTGACCTTGTCTTGCAATCAAGTGCTTTCCCCCAGAATGGCTGGGCCTTAAGCCATGTTTGAACATCAAGCACCCGGTTGCTGGGTCAGCCCACAGAAAAACAAATTCCCTCACGAGGTCTCTCTGGAGGGGCACCTGTGTGCTTTACTTGTCAGGGTTCTCTCTGTGCAGACTAACAGGCTTCAAAATAACAGCTCAGTGTCAGGCTGAGAAGATTGCCTGGACAGAGAGCCAGACTATCCCACAGCAGACACTGAGGATGAATAAAAGCACACAGAAACCTCACGTGCTTTCCTCCCATTTCCTCAATATAGGACACACTTGCTAGCTCCAGATGATAAGCATGCACTGAGCTGTTAGTCAGCTCATCACTTCTCAGTGGAAATCACCCCAAGAGTTATAGAAATTCTAATTTCTATAGAAATTCTTTTCTAAAACAACAACAATCTGTGTCAGAGAGAGATATATAACATTGTGCAATCAAGGATTTGTACAAAATACACTGTGCCATGTGGCCAGATCATTTGTGGGAACATTCCTGGTTTCAGTACCAAAGGAAAATCATATATTTCTGAATCAGCACATGTTAGAGAAATATATTATAAAACAAAGCATCATTCAAAGTTCAGTTTTGAATGTTCATTATTTTATCTGTACCTGCTTTTAATATTTATATCTGTCTCCATGGTAAAATGAAACCCAACACTTTTTTAAAAGTTCTAACATTGTAGAAAACACTGTGCAAGAAAAAGCCACATGCAGCAGCACTAGAGGTCAACATGAATACAAAACTGTGCCACTTCCATGCCGCTCCAGTCCAATGGCACAAGCCCTAATAGGCTGTTGTTGAAGTTTAGGAAGATTGATGTCTAGACGGATAGCAGGAACCTTTCTTTAGTGGTGAGGGAAAGTTCTCACAATCTCTTATGGAACTTCACATAACAATGACCAAGAATGACATCTCAGCTCTTCAGCTGAATTTTTCATTTATTTTGTCTTTGTAAAGCCACTCATAGGAACTACCCCTGGGTTTGGCCATAGACAGAACAACCTCTGTTCCTTTGTGTTTCATATTACAGTCAACTCACTCTCTACTTAGCCTTCAAACATAGCCATGAAAAACCAACTAATTTACCATAATCTTAAAATACACAAATGTATACCCAGCTGGGTGTCCCTAACAGCTTCCAACTTGCTACTAACCCAAAATCTGGCCTTTCAAAGTCACTAGAAACTGTACTCCTTAGCTAGCAGAGATCTCAGCCCTTTACATAAACACTGCATCATAAAAATAATCTGATTTATCTTCTTTGCAATTACTCTCTTCAATTTTTAATATTGTACATATTTACAAACTTTTTTTTCTCTCCAATCACTACTTCTGCATGGACGCTGCTGTCAGCTTGCATTACTGATGAACCATCTGGTGCAGATGAGCACTGGACAATTTTTCCTCCTATATAAATATAAAATAATAATAATAATGGACCATGGCATAATGAAAGAGCAAAAATTTTAACTAAGAATTTCCAGACCCTACACCCTTGTTTCTTTAGATGCCCCAAGCTATTAGCACAATAAAAATCTTGTCGGAAGAACTTGGCTAGACAAATAAAGAGATGTAATGAATCAACTGAGTTAAAATGTGAACAATACAAATATTAACCTAATGTTTTCACTGGATTACTGGATTTCTTTTCCCTTCTGTGAGAACTCTGACTTGTACAGTATCAAAAGTACCATCACAACACAGTAATTACATGAAACACTCTTCTTTCCTAGCCAGAAGCCAAAGCTGCTGGCATCATCCTTCTACAGAGGTTGTGGTGGGCTTCTACCTCAGCTCAATACAAGACATTTTGGTTCCTAGTACTGTCCCTTCCCCCCTTGTTGTACCTGCAGTGACAGAAGGCAGCTGAAGCATTCCTGGAGTTTTTTCCCAGGCTCTGGGAACTGTCTGTAACTATACAAACAAGCCAGTGAGAGTGGTTTGTCTGCATGGTGTTCCCCTCTCTCTGATATGCAGAATGTGTGACAAATATCTTCCCTTAACTTTGCATCCTTGTCCAGGTAGGTGAATGGAGCTTTTGGAAAATAAGAAGACACCAGTCTGAGTAGGTCTGTTCCTTTAAGGGCTGAGGACACTCAATTATCAAACATGCTACAGTGTTGGGCTCAGATACAGAAGACATTAATTACTCCTTGCTTTATCTTCTGACAATATGATAAATATTTGATAATCATAAGCAGCCTAATACCAGGCAAGTTTCCAGGCAGAAGGTCTGAGCAAGCTGGCAGTGTGCACACCTCATGGCTTTGTAATTGTGTGGGGGCAGGGCCAGTCCTGCCTGTGCCACTTAGGCTTGTTTGGGAGATGAATTTGGCAGCTTTGGTCCACTTCATGGCCAATCAGTGGTTACATTGAAAAAAAATCAGTGTTGGAGTTGGCACTGATCTGAAATTGCTCTGTGGTACATTTATTCCACATGCAAAAGGTCAGCCTTCCCCATTGAATTCCAGAACTTTAGCAGACTTTGAATGCTTTTCCATTTTCAATTTTCTCTGCACACAACTGGAGCAGAAACAATCGTGCCTCTATTGTGTGATTCAAAAAAAAAAAAAAATACATGATGTAGAAAAAAGTCCTGTCCTGGCAAGAATTAAAGAGTTAAAATCAGTGGGAGTACTTTTTTAAGAACTCTAACAATGGCCAAGACTTTCCACAGAAACATTTTCCCATGGAGAATGAGGTCACACAGACATTTTGTATTTTGGGAGGCAATGCTGATATTTTCTGATGTTAAGTATGCTCTAATTTTCTTATGTTAAAAGAAATGTCTAAGAAAAACATTGGGTTGAACCAATATATGGAAGTGAAACCTTGTGTTTCAAATTGGTAGTTCAGCATTTCAGCGTGATAAAATACGAAAATGCCATTACTTCAAAGCAAATCTTTTCAGTGTAATTTCCACAGGGGGATTTCTGAAAACCATATATTCCAGAACTTTCTGCTCCATAAAAGAGGAAAGAAAACTGTCTAAACAAATTGATTTGGGCATGTTTTTATTAAAATAACTGTCAAAATTGTACAATCTTTTCTGGCAGGAATATCCCTCCTCCAAAGACCTACAACATATTACATTTGCATAGCAATGTGTTTAATAACACTCACCAGGGATTTTAGCTCTTGCCCTGCCCATGTTCTAGGAAATTCTGTCTCCCTACTACAAAGAAAAAGTAATTTCTTCCATGAAGACTTACTTTCCTGGTCAACATTCAAATAACAAAAGTGACTTATCAAAGAAAGATCTGGTTATTTTAGAGCAGCATATGATATAACTGGGGCTGTGTTGTCTCTTTACAAGTCTGATTGGTGCTGTGCTTTCTTTCTCTATCTGAAAAGTATTTAGCTGAAGCTCAGAATAAAACTAGTCAGGCAGCTCTTCCAAATAAGTATAGCTGCAAATTGTGTGTGGTCTTGTTTGTAACAAAGAAGGGGTGATGGACTTGCTAATACTTGTTTAAGAATTTGCAGGCATTAGATCTTGCTAGCAGACCTGACTTTTATCCCTAGTACAAAATTTACCATGACGCCTTTTAGCATTTCACAAGAAAAAAGAATCTGTTCCAGGTATTTCTAAGAAACCCTGAGTAGTTCACAAGTCTCCAGCACACAAAATGAACTAGACCTTCAGCTAGTATTACTCATCACAGGTTTGGGTGCAAAATTGGAAATCTATCACTAATGAGGATGTTGTTCATTTTGAAAAGCTCAATGTCTGATAGGAGGGCTCCTTGAGGATCTCTCACTTACCTGACCAGCAGAGATGTGTTCACTTCATAAGTCTCTACTTACCTTTTTTAAAATGCACACAAAATGGGCCCTGGCAGCACTGCAACAATTTTCAAAGTAGGTACAGTCCAGGCCTAGTCCCATTAGGTTTGGAAAGCTTTGTGTAAGTTGTCCTGTTAACAAGCATTGAGAAGTTATTGTGGCACCAAAACACTTCTGCTTATCTTGAGGCTATCATTATGCACTATTACACAACTGAGGAAAAAAAAGAAAATCCCTAGAACAGACCAAACTCTTTTATTTTGGAAACAACATCCATTTTCCAGATAGAGTGATGTGTTTTTCTTCCTGTTACATGGCTTTGTAAACCTAGGATTTGCTGAGCAACAGTTCTCTTGTTTTGGCTTAGGTTCAGGATTCCTGCAGAGCACAATGCAACAAAAAAATACTGTCTTGCATGCTGAGGAAGCATGTTTGGTTTCCCAGGCATTCAAATACAACCTAGCTACTTAACTTTTCAGATGAAAAGTTAACATGAATACCTTCACATGATACATGTATCTCAGAGTGAGGTCTGATCCATGCTCATTGCAGAAAGACCCCTCTGAAGAGCAAATAACAGATTTGTAAATTATTGACGGTAGTCTCATGTTTTTCTGTTTTTTCTGCCTTCTGTTTAAAAGAACTTTAAATAGGAAATCCATGGTCAAAAGTCAGCATATGAGTGAAGAACAGTTTTGCCTGTTTAGTCTTCCCATTGTAGTCCTGGAAAGGGAGGTCTTTACAGCCCTTCCTTGTCTCTCAGTGCAGCTTAAGTTCACTGAGGCTTTTTTGCTAAAGTATTTGCCATTCAATGCCCACTTAATGCCAAAGAATGGATTTCATGGGCTTTTTGGGGGAGGAAAAACCAAACAGACATACAAACAAACAGGTGAGAATCTGACTTCTCACTCAAGAATTCTCTATACATGAATGTTGATCTCTTCCCATGTCCCTGCTGAATTACACAGCTCAGATAATGCTTACATAAACTATAAAAAATCATGGAGATATACTGATTTCCACCAGCTGAAGATTCAACCTTGTATCCCTCTGATAGCTTTTTGCAGGGCCACAGACACAGTCCATTTTGTGCAAATGGAGGCACTTCAAAGAGGATCTCCAAAATACCAATAAACAAAATGGACTGGAATGCATGGATATACATTCCAAGCTTTATCACATGAAGATCTGTCCCAAAAGTTTTAAAAAGAAATACCTGTGGCATGTGTGAGACATTTTTGTAAACAAATGTTTTTGTCATTAGAGATGGACCTTTTTTAATTTTCCACTCTAAGGAATTTTTCTGGAAAATGCAGGGTTTTGGTGGCCAGGCTTTTCTGTAGATTCAAATTGGATTTGCAGAGGACTTTCAGATGAAATAAAAATTACACAACAATTCAATAGTGCTTAAGGTACCTCTTTGAGAAAACATTAGAAAGGTGAATTTGCAAATATGTTTTCAGGCCCATATAACAAAATATGACGGATCTGTTTCACCTTCACCTACCAGGATAGTCATTGGAGCCCTGAAGCAGGTGAAATTCCAAGGGAGCCAGCCTATGGTTGCACACCTCATCCATCCATCTGAGTTTTCCTACAGCTCTTGCCTCCAGCATGGCTCTGCTCACTCTTAGCTGTGCATGTTAGTTCATTTTGTATGGACATAATCTTTCACCTAGGGAGCAAGCAAAAACATACAAAAGATTTCTACAAGGACATATGGTATGGTATGGTATGGTATGGTATGGTATGGTATGGTATGGTATGGTATGGTATGTACAAGCCCTGGAATTAAATCTATTTTATAATTTCATTTTTGTGGAAAAATCTATTTAAATAAACCCATATTTTAAATTCAAGTATGTGACACCCATACCCCACTCCATCTAAATCACTTCTGAGAAAGTTAGCCTGTTGGTTCCTGAAACGGAAATGAAATATGCCACTTTGACTCAATCAGGTTTTATAATCAAGCTCAATCAAAAGATACTTGAGCTGTTGTTCCAGGGGAAAAAAAAATACCATCATCAGTGTAATCCACTACAGGTTTAGGACATTATTGTTCCGTAGCTCAATCAAAAAATATACAATTTTATAGCCCCACTTGTCATATGCAGATACCTTAATACATCTGTAGGTTTTATAACTTGGATAAACTTTACTTAGTTTTCCAGGAGAAGATTCAATATAATGGCCTACATTCTTGTTTAATCTGACTCATGACGTGATAACTTTAAATTTAGAAGAAAACCACCTTGAATGAGTCCTGAAAGGCAGATTCAGACATGTTAAGAAAATACTTTCTGTACACAAGCGGCACTGAAACAATTTCTTTCCTTCCACAAAGATTTATTCCTATTATGCTAAATGCTAAAGACTCTCTCACTAGGCAATCTTACACTTTGAGCACATCTCCTAAATAGTGTTTTGATTTTCTAGTAGTGTAGCTGGCATCAGAGAAAGGTTTACACTGTTTTTTTTCCCAGTGTTTATTATTTTCTTTTTTTCTGCTTTTCCTGGTGATTTCTTTTTTCCTGGTTACACTTATCCCATTGCAAATGTTGGTCAAGATCCAGGGAACCGTAGTGGGGTTCTGTAGAGATTTTTCTCCTGGTTCTCTCTCTCCATGCATATTTCATGTGCCCATTACTTTAGGTGCCATAAACACAAATTAAAACCAACATCGTTTCTGTCAGAAAGGACCATATTTCTCTATTCATTCATTATTTATGTTGCTTCCTTAAGTGGTGTTCTTATTTGTTTGTCTTTATTAGAGGATACAAGTTATTTCACAGCCTTTGTTCATTACTGAGGCTGAAATGAGCAGGAGGTGCACTGAACTGTAAAAGCAGTGAGGCTCATCTTTGCTGATAGATAAATCCATGAACAATGTCTGCTGCTGAAAGGACTAGCTACAGTCAGCCACAGAAACCACATTAACCTCACATTTCACTGTGTGTCGTGGAAAGGAAGATGATTTCTGTGCTTTGGGCCCATTTGAGCACCAAATGTTTAACCTCTGCACCAAGAAAGGACTTAGAAACTTGTGTGGTACACAATCAACCTCTGAGTATGAGTAGATGAAGAGGTGTCCTGTGTCACTGATCCTGGTCTCATGAAGCTCACCTTCTTCACTGGAACAACTCTAACTAAATTTAAAAAGCTGTTTGGCTTCCATCTCCTGCTTCTTTAACACGGAAGCCTCCAGATTCTCTGTACTCTCATTTTTATAATACTTCTTATTTCCATGCTGCACGTAAAAATTGTCAATTTTTACTTTTGTTGTTGTTGTTTGTTTTTCTGTTTTCTTGTTTTCTGTGTGTGTGCCACAATGTATTCCCAACCAATATACCTTCTGGGAACAGTTGCTGCACAGCCTTGGTCATTTTATTTTGTTACACTAGAAATGTGTCTTATGTAGAGAGACAGCTCCACTGATCTTGACCACTGGAGATCTGAGGACTGGAAAAGTTATGAGAATAAGTACATTGCACTTTCTTGGAAAAATGGTTGGAATTTACCTTCTGCCATTGAAGACTCTTTTTTTCACATGTTCAAGCTGTTCCACATCACCAGGAAAGCTATACATCTATACATGACCTTCAACAGAAGCAAGAGAGATAAGCTTCTCTGCATGTCATGTGAATGCAGACTGAAGCTTTGAGAAAAGCATCTAATGCTATGAGATTCATAAGATCATGAGAGCTGACCAAACCACATTCACTCTACCTTTCTCTAGGTAAGAATGCACTAGAGGGATCGATAGGCATATGTTACCATGTGCTGCAAGGCCACCAGATGTTTCATCCTGAAGAAGTGCTAGAAAACAGTCATCTGCTACTACCAAAGTCAGTGAGGACACTAATTCAATGCAAGATTCCCATTACACAAGCAATAGGGCATTTGAAGGACATTTTATTTGCCTTTTCCCTCTCCATAGCTATGATGCTATGGATGCCTTGTTGAAGTAGAAAAGGGCATAAAGGGTAGAAAGTCAGGGCTAGGTGCACTCAGTCCTTGTAATTTTGGTGAGTCCCAAAGGTACTAGTGCTTCATTTGAGATCAGGCTTGTGGCTTCTGATATTTTCATTGACAGCTGATCTTGCAATAAATCTGACCTCCAGTGCCAGCTGCCTGGTCCTTGAGGAGAGCTGGTGTTTGTTAGAGGACAGTCATCTTCTTGCTTTCAGGCATGCCACAGGTAAGTCTGGGGAAGGTATGGCATTTTCCTTACACAAGTACAGCCAGCTTGGAAGGAAGGGAAGGGAAGGGAAGGGAAGGGAAGGGGATATATATTGTCAAGGAAGACTCTGTACTCTCAAGGGGTTCTGAATAAAAGAGACTCCTCCTGTCCTGAGCCTCCAATTCTGAGTTCACCACTTTCCACCACCTTTTTTCCTCTCTTTCCTTTCATAAAGTCCTTTAGACAGCAATCGAAGCTATAAAACAGCAGAGCTCTATCAGAGCAGAGGAACAGTATTTAAAACTAATTAAGAAAACAATATTAGGCAGGCTGAACCCGGCACGTCTCCTGCAGGCAGCGGCAGCAGGCGGGGTGGGCAGGGCTGCCGGCAGCACGGGGGAGCACTGCCACCCAGCGCGAACCCAGCTCCTGCGCATCTCCCGTGCACAGAACCCGGTGCTTGAAAGCCCGGAGTCTCCTCAGTCGATCGCCTTAATGAAGCTGCTACTAGTCCCGCAGGTAGTCGCATCGGCTTGTTTTTTGAATTCTCAGGCTATAACTACCCCATCTCTTCATCACTTTTACGCTGTGAATTGGTACTTCAGCCTGTATTTCACCTTCTTCTTAATCACCGGTATTACGCAAGTAATTCTGTGTAAACAACAACTGCTAGTATCAGAGATCTTTTAAGAGCTGGTTAAAATAACTGTTTGATGGCAGGGTATGCAGCAATTTGAAGGGCAAAAATAAAAAATCTCCTTGTGGTTCTGAGAAAGGAAAGTAGAATGCATCTTCAAGACTTATAGAACAAAATTAAATCCAGCTTATGAGGAGGTGCTGAGGAAAGCTGAGCTGAGCTAATACAAGGTATGAATTTAGATTGGATCAGGTATACCACACTGCATTTCAAAATGAATTAAAAGAAGCATAACTGAGTCCTATTTAAAATCAAAATAAAAGTGCCACCACAGTGAAGTAAGACAATTAAACCAATACATTTGAACAAGAATTTGATTAACTTTCCTGCAGCTCCTGTCCCTGCACAGACTAGCCATGGATCACAATGCAGGGACAACAAGAACAGCTGGCAAACAGTGATACTCCTTCCTGTTGTCCTCTCTGACACTGGCTCACTGAAATTAGTTTTGTTCCACTCCAATATCAGAGAAAGCAGCTGCCCCCTGCTTCTATTACCTGAACACTTAACAAATATGCACAGTCTCTGTGGTTTACTAGCCTACAGAATGAGGACACTATTGTTCTTTACAGAGGGTAGATAATGACGTGAATGCTTATGAACCATCCTCAGCTGTTTAGCACTAAAATATTTAAGATGATAAACAGAAAAAACATGCTCTGTTGTCCAGCTAAGGATAAGTAGTTTGAGCCTTTCACTGTTATACTACTAATAGCAACACAAATGGTTGTGCTTAGCACTTATATATTTTTACTATCAACGAAATAAAGGAATCTGAGCAAAATTCCCGGTAATATATATGAATGCAGACACTCCAGATGCTCCAGATACTTGTTTTCAGAATCAGGCAATATTTAGGATTTAGGGTTTAACCCTGCCCCACCACAGTCTCAAAAACCAGCTCATGCCTGGTTCAGTCCTCTGCATGCTAGCAAAACTTCAGAATTAACATGAATACACTTAGCAAGCCCTAATAAGTTCTTTCCTGGCTCAGCTTCACACCATGGTTAAAAATGAGGGAAATGAAATTAAAGAAATATTCATAGAATAGTGGAATCAGAGTGGTTTGAGTTGGAAGGAACCTTTCAAAAATCATCTAGCTCCAGCCCCCTTGCCATGGGCAGGGACACTTCCCCACTAGATCAGGTTGCTCCAAGCCTAATCCAACCTGTCCTTAAACACTTCCAGGAAGGGGGCATCCACAGTTTCTCTGTGCAACCTGTGCCAGTGTCTCTCCACAGTCACACTGAATAATTTCTTCCACGTCTAATCTGAATCTACTCTCTTTCAGCTTAAAAACATTATCCCTTATCCTACACATCCTTGTAAAAAGTTCTCCTTCAGCTTTCTTGTAAGCCCCCTGCAGGTACTGGAAGACTGATGTGTGGTCTCCCCCGCACCTTCTCTTCTCCATTCTGAACATCCCCAACTCTCTCATCCTGTTTTCATAGGAGAGGTTCTGAAGCCCTGTGGTCCTCCTCTGGAATCACTCCAACAGCTCCTTGTCCTTTTTATGTTGGGAACTCCAGAACTGGTCACAGTATTTCAGGTGGCATCTCACAAAAGATGAGTAGAGGGGGAGAATTGACTTTGACCTTCTGGCCACTCTTCATTTGATGCCACCCAGGAAACTGCTGGCTTTCTGGGATGCAAACACACATTTCTGGCTCATGTTGAGCTTCTCATCAACCAACCCCCCCAAGTTATTTTCCATAGGGCAGTTATCAACCCATTCTACACCCAGCCTGCATTTATGCTTGGGATAGCTCCAAACTATGTACAGGACCTCCCACTTGGACTTCTTGAACTTCATACAGTTTGCACAGCCCATCTCACAAGTCTATCAAGATCCCTCTTGACAGAGATGGCCTCTCCTCCCTCCAGTGCTGACCACACCACACAGCTTGGTGTCATCAACAAATTTGCTGAGTATGCACTTAATTCCACTGTCCGTGTCATTGACAAAGACGGCAAACAGTACTAGTTCCAATACGAACCCCTGAGTAATGCCACTTATCATTATTCACTGATATTCACTTGGATATGAAGCCATTGACGACAGCTACTTGAGTACAGCCATCCATCCAATTCCTTATCTACTGAGATGATTCCTTATCATCTGTCAACATTTCTCTCCAATTTAGAGACAAGGATGTTGTGCAGAATAGTGTCAAATGCTTTGCACAAGTCCAGGTAGATGATATCAGTCACTCTTACCTTAACCAACAACTCTGTAGCCCAGCTGTAGAAGGCCACCAAATTTGTCAGGCAGGATCTGCCCCTAGTGAATCTATGTTGTCTGTTGAAAACCACCTCCTTATTATCCATGTGCCTTAGTAAAATTTCCACAAAAATCTGCTTTGTGATCTTGCTGGACACAGGTGTGACTGACTGTCCTGTAATTCTCTGGGTCCTCTTTTTTTTTTTTAAAAATGTTTCCCCTGTTCCAGTCAGTAGAAATGTTGAAGGCTCTTAGCACATATCACAGTTTACTCATGGATTCATAACAGCAGAGTGGACTCTACAGCAATATGCTATCACCTGTTTTTTGGCAATAGGCTGTACAAAGCCACGTTGCTATTACTGCTAGTGAGAATAGATTCCCATTAGTGCTTTTCCGAATTTACATGCTATACACAAATAACAATGAAAGTTTAAAAACTATTTTATCTGCTTCTTCTTTCTCATCTTCCTGTCCATCTTAACAAAAATAAATGTAGGAGAAAATCACTGAAAGATAGGTCATAGATCAGTCTGCCAAATCCTGTGCTTAACTGAGAAAGAAGTGGCCTGGCCAAGTCATTACATGCCAAAATGGGCATAGCAGGAAATTTTTCATAGCCTTCCTCTGATATGGCCACAGGTGGCTCTGCCAGACAGTCTCTCTGCAGCACATTTGGGCCCTACTCATGGAGTCATGAAGACATTATCAGCATTAATCACTGCCAAGATCACTGACAATAATCACTGTCCTGCATGTTTCATGAGAAGAGCCTGGGCAGGCGGGGGCAATGCTGCTGGGACCCAATAGGCACCATGAGAAAGCAGGTTTTTTGGCTGTAGTGCCCTGAAGAAGCGACTAAAAAGGACAAATAATCTGGATGGGTTTCAGAGAAAGGAGGATACAATGAGTACCAGAAGCACATGCTTTCATTTCAGATCATCCTGAGGTTTTTCAAGTTCAAGCAGGGTCTCCAAGTAGGAGCTGCAAAGAAAAGCAACAAGAGGTGGATAGTATCTGAGTTTAGATCACTTTATGAATAAATCGTGCCTAAGTTTTAATACTGAACCTGTGGGTGCTGGGAAGGGAGGGAGCCCAGACAGGCAGACAAACTAAGGACACAGTACTTCCAAGTCAGTGGCAAAGCACAACAGCCCTCCAAGGGGCACTTGTGGATAAAGGACCCATACCAAAAGAGAGGACAAAGGCTAGGTACTTGTTCTTTCCATGATTCAAAGAGTCACAGAAGAGAACAATACTTCCAGATGCTGACTTTTGGGAAGGAAATCAAAATATAGTAAAGGACATTGTGCAGCTGTAGGGAAATACCAAACACCCTTTTTAGTACAAAATTAATTATGTCAGGGGAAATACCCTGATTAAGTATGATTTTTTTAACATATTCCTAGCCTGAAAAATAACTCAGTGGTAAAGCAAAGATAAAGAGAAAGCCAGTTCACACAGGACATTTACATTGTAAGCGTGCAGTAGGGATTAATTGCACTTTGGCAGAGATGGACTAGATGACCTGTCATAGTAGTTCTGGAGGTAGCTAACAGGAAAAATAAGTCATCTTGAAAATGCAGCAGGGAAGCTTGGTACTGCAAAGATTCACAGAAGAAATGGCTGTGCTTTTCTGCATGTTAATAAGAAAAAGCGCAAAGAGGTGAATTAAGGACATGGGGTTGGTTTTGCATTTTAATTTCCTGCTTTTTGTCAGGTTACACTTAAATATTCCTGAGAGGTATGGAAATTTTGTTGACTGTGAAATTTGTATCTGTTTTATTTTTGCTTTTCTTTTTCTCCCAAGTAGGAGGGGGACAATCTTATGACAGATTGTTAAATGCTAAATGGCTGACGCAGCTTGGCAGTAGGCATTTTTACAGAGAAGCGTATATGGAATTAAGTATGTTCAGTGCATGCACTGTGTGGTTATAACATGATTATTTATTGAGGCTATCTTATCTTTTAAACAAACAAAAATATCTTTATATAAGCGTAACTTATTTACTCTAAAGACTGTGACAGCTCTCAGGGAAATGTATATTTAGTCTTCTAGAAAAGTAGTTATTTATCCAGTTCAGCATATCACATCAGTAGATTAGATGATTTACCTGACAGACATAAAGGCTTCCCCTGGAACTTTTTAATTCTGATAAGCAAATGTGCATTTCATGCCTGCTTACCAAGGAAAAATTACTATATTTGCTCAATATCTTGTAATTAAAGATGTGTTTAAACATCACTAGCATTTTCAGCACCCTACACAGAAAGCAAACAAACAAAAAGTCAGTCAATATTGTCTTTATACTGTAGTGCATTCAGCTATGCTGGGGCTTTGATTCAGGGGTGGTGAATATTTACATCTCTGAGACGTGTGCTGTCTTCAGACATGCAGTCATTTTGTCTTCAGTTTGAAGCAGGCAGCAGAGATTCTACAAAGAAAACACGCTTCTTAAAAATGTAATCGAGTCCTTTCTTGTTTAGGGCATTCTGACTGAAAGTGCATGACTGCTATTCATGTAAAGGAAAGCAACCTTTCTATGACACAGCTGTTTATATATGAAGACCGCTATTCCAGGCTGTCTCTTCAAGGTTGGCTTGAAAAAATTATGTGAAGTGCGATAACTAGGGCAAAGGGAAAATCGATGTCTTTGTTTAGCACTGGAAGTTAGATTCCCTCAGCTAGAGCCTATTTTTTCCCAGATGTTTATATTTCCCCATTGACAAAGTCAGATGTTTTTTCCCCAGCCCGCCAGAATTTGGACGGGAAAGAACTAAAAGAAAAAGGAAGTGTGACAAGAATTCAGACAAACCACCCTGGTTCTCTTTTTTTCTCTCCATCTGCAAAAGGGAGTGTAGCATCACATATAGCCAGTCCAAGTTTCACCCTGTAGAACTAATGGTGACCATCTAAACACAGATTTACTTCCAAGGTTGGCACTTTTGCCAGGAGAATGGTATGGCATGCTATCTTCTGATGGGCTGAACCAGATGGATGTACCTTGGAGCAGGAATTTGATAAGAACAGTTCCTCAGTGGACAAGAGATCATAGCTCTTAGATAATTAATACCTACTCTGGCCAGCAGCAAGGTGAATGCCAGTGTTTTGGCCACCTCCAGTGGGAAGGTTAGGAGTAACACGGCATCTGAGTGGAAGAGTGTGGAGCCTGATGTCAGAGAAATGAGATACTTTGGTAAGTAGGAACAGAGTGGCAATTCACATAAAAGACTGATGATAATATTCATGCTGTCACTTTCTGGAAATGGCAAGACATTTTTAGAATTTTAAGTGGGAACTATTCAATTTTTATTCAGCACATTATGGGATACTCAGTGTAGAGGCTTGAAACAGCAGCAAGACAATCAGAGGAATACAAAGAAAGGTGAGCAAAACCAAAAATCAAAGAAAGGCTGTAAACGATGCTTTGCTCCCAATTTTTCCACTCAAAAGGATTCTCAAATAAACCCCTAGAGGGGGATTTCAAAGAAACCATTTTATGCCTTGAGAAAGCAGCAGTGGTATGGTAAAAGCTAGATTTTCAGACTCAATTGTAACACAATGAAAATGGGAAAAATAAAAAGCTATTTATTACTAAACAAGAGGGTGGTGTAAATTACTCAGCTCACATAGACCTAGGTGTCCTTCTGTTCCAGAACACCTAGATAAGTGTTCTGGAACACTTATCCAAATAAGCTTTTCCTTTTCTCCAAATAAGTTTTTCCTTTTCTTCCTTTGCCCCTGTCTCAGTCCACACAACCAATTTGCAACAGTGTGGATGTCCTTTTTCAAACTTCTCAGAGATGGTGATTGGAGTCTTCAGTTTCAGTTTTGCCACCGCTGTAACTGTGGATATCCAAACACCAAATGTAGAAGAGAAAGGAAGTCCTACACTGAATTATGTATTCCAGTGATGTAATCGTAGTAACATAACACTTTTCATTTAAAGACATCTGAGCTTCTAACTGATTACTTAACTAAATCACAAAATGTTCCTGTGATCTAGGAAATTACTGAAATGGTTGAGTAAACTAGTACAGATGAGTACAGTCATTAGTCAAGATGACTAACGGAGATGAGAAATGTACTAATAGGGGGTAGTTGCAGTAGAAGAAATGAGCTTCAGATGGGTTAGCAGAGTAGAGAATATTTCTGAACACCTACACTCTTTCATAGTTAGCAGAAGCTGTAACTGCTCAGGAATGTCTGAAAATCAGACTAAGTCTGACTTAACTAGGGATGATGATGGGGAAAAAAAAAGACATTTCTGAAACAAAAGTGTGAGGGGGCATAAGGACACATGGCTGGATGGATCACCTGGGCTACCAAGTACACTTGTTCACCCACAGGACAATCACAGAAAAGATGTTCAGTCTATGAGTCCCAACAGACCATAAGCTACTCACCGTGTGTCTCCAATGTGTTGTCATTTTAGACTCTATTGGCCCAGAATTCTCTCCTGGGTGGATCTCACTGTCACTTGGTTCCAGTGGATGATACTGAGAATGCCTTCTTTTATGGACATCTTTATCAAACCCGAATGGGCGGATGTCTTCCACCATGGTTCTAATCAGCCATCCTCTGCTTGGTCTCCCTGCACTCTGTTGCACACCAGCACCTTCCCCAAAAGCAACAAGAAAGAAGCAGAGATACGATATCATTTATTTCCCCACCTAGTAATGGGCTAATGGATATGGAGTAATGCTCTGGGCAAGATTGACAACCATTTCCTCCTTCTTCATACTCATAACCAGCACCCACCTGATTTCCTCCCACCCAGAGATATTTTTGAAAGCTTCTTCTAGCAAATTTCTGCACCAAAATTAAACTCACATAGCAGTCAGCCTTAGTGTTGTGTTCCCACGTCAGCTGTGTGTCATGACAACAGATGAT
The DNA here is from genome assembly GCF_003957555.1 of Calypte anna. Classification (NCBI taxonomy): domain Eukaryota; kingdom Metazoa; phylum Chordata; class Aves; order Apodiformes; family Trochilidae; genus Calypte; species Calypte anna. The sequence continues at coordinate 34,462,118 of NC_044274.1, read as the reverse complement.
AGAAATGCTGCTATTCAGGCATCAGGATGCATGCTCTTTTTGTTTCTTTCCAGTTGTTTTTTATTATTATTATTTCTGTTGTTGTTGCTGTTATTATTTTTTATTTCAGTAGTCTTTAAAGAGCTCTGAACACAAGTGCTTGCTCTGTGATGCAATGCTGAGCTAATCCATCCATCCAGGTATGCCTGCCCACACACCAGTGGGCAAAAATAGGTAGAGTAGGTGAAGTTTCCTTTGGTGCTGTGGGGTCTGAGAGACAAACACTTTGAGAAGAAAAAGAGATAGCAAGAGAAGGGAAAACAGGGACAAAGCAGGGGAAGAAGTGCTCCCCCCTCCTTGAACACCAGAGATCTGCACCCTTCCTCCACAGGGCTTCAGTAGCAGAGCAGCCCCATACCCCACACATGCTTCCTCTCCCTGCCCCGGGTCAGACCTGCTAAAGGTCAGGCCTTCGAGTGATCCTGTGAGACATCAGCTGAGCTGCTGGAGAGGCCCTGCCATACCCTGCCTCTCTCCTCCTGACAGGATGAGAGCAGAGGCTGCTCGGAGACCTGGGTGGGAATTGGAAGGCTGCCATGTTCAGCATCTACCAGCTAACTGGGGATGGTTCCTGTGCTCTGGAGGACAGGACTCCATATCCATCGCCACTTATTTGAGTCTATACATGGCTTAAGTTCCACAGCCATCTAGAGACAGAGAGTGTTAGTTTAGGACCAATAAGCAAAGATCAGGTTGTCACTGCATGATCATCCATACTCTTGAATCTTACCTTGAATTGATCAAGAGACACAAGGGTTCCTATTTTACCACTGTTGTGATTTTAAAGGTAAGGGCCACCACATGCAGACGTAGAACTATGTAAAACAGGACAGCTGATGTAATTAGTAGATTCTTGGTGCTAAACGTTCCATTTGCCACAGGACAGCAAAGAGGCATTGACCACCTTTCATTGGAACAAAACCTACCCTGAAAGTTCAGTGTCAGCAGTGTAGGAAACCTTGAGACATGTAATTTTTAACACAGTCTGTGTTAGGATTTCTCTCAGGCCTTTTGAATGAAATAGGTTAGATACTTGTGTAACAACCCTAATGTAAAGAAACTTGAAAATTTATGACCCTCAAAGGTTACAGGATAAATCGCTAAGACAGACAAAGCACACCATTAGTTAAAAAAAAAAACACTGGAAAGCAAAGCTGGTTGTCTAAGGTCTCACCAAAAAGCAGTAGCAGAGGACGAGATGGGAAGCAGATTTGCAAACCAATATAACTGCAAAAGGCTTTCCCATCTAATTGGCTAATGAGAAAGCATTCCTCTTGTACCTCTTATAACACTATGTACTCATTTTCTTGCCATTCAGATTGCTAGGAATGCAACTCATTTTAATGTATTTTTAAACCTTCTCTCATGCCATGCTTCTGTGACACGCAAAAGACCACCACCACCACCAAAAAAAAATCATATTATAACTCGATGGACAAAAATTAAAGGACAAAATAATTAATAATTTTAAAAAGAAAAGAAAAAAATATCAGAAACAGATGCCAGAAGAAATCGTCTTTCAAGTATCATCATAATAAGCAGAAGTATCTGATCTCGTTCACCCAGTGGTTAAGTTCCTTTGCATGCATCCTGGACAAATGGTCTCAATGGATTTTGCTATCAGTTTCAAGAAAGGGAAGTTTGGAATTCCAGGTCCACAAATCCTGCTCCATAGACATCATCTGGGTTCTCCATGGCTGCAGAGCACTACTGCATGAAAGCCTCCTCCTGTGAAACAGAGTTATTCCCACACAATACGATTTCTCCCTGGACAGACCTACACCACTCAACTAAAAAAATTGTGTGTGTGCCCTTTTTATGCACCAGTACTTCCTTAAAGAAGAAAAAGAAATAAATCTAGCAAAAGCAAGGTTGCAGTTACTTTGGGATCAGGCTACACAAGGGCAGTGTGAAGTTCAGAGCTTCTACAGCTGAAATTGCACTTCACAGATCATACCTCAGTAATCTTCATAGTTTCTGTTTCACAGCATAAAAAAAAAAAAAAAAAAAAAAAAAAAAAGACCATAAGCAAGCAAAAAAAGACCATAAGCAAGCCCTGAGACAGGCAAGGATTTAAATATGTCTTTGAGACCTTTCCCATTTAGAAAATTGCTTATGTCTGTCCTTGATACTAAGGGCTGTTTCTGAATATAAATGCTTCCCTGAATCAGGGCTGCACAAGTATGAGAAGCCTAGATCAAGGAGTTGAATGGTCCAAATGAGACATTAGAGGCATGATGAAATGCTGCAGATCTTCCCTTTAATGAAACTTAGTTTATGAAACCCTTTAATAAGCTGTAGTGAGTGTATTTACATTCCCAACAGAGAAAAGCTCTCCCTTGAAACAGGAAAAAATTACCACAATTAATAATATCCTGGTATTCTTCATAATGCCAGTAGATTGCAAGTTTTTGTTGAGCTGTTCATCATTTTGTATTTTCATGCATCTCTTTATTCCACATCCGCATCTACATCCAATGGGGCACTTTAAGGACTAAAATTCATTGCTTTATATTAAAAATAGCAAATGAAACTCATGATTTCTTTTGTATGTCACCAGTTTATTCAGCATACAAAACACAAAATCAATGGCATCCTGCCTGAGGAATACAGTTATTTTTGTATTTTTGTGGTTCTGTATTTTTTTTTAATACTGCTGCAGATTTTTGGCTTTACTCTTGAAATTGTGGCGTGGTGCACCAATATATTTTCACTCTATGAGTTTCAAATCATCTGCATTTTGCTGTGCTAATCCCGGATGTTTTATATCAAGCAAAATAGTATTTATATCCCATTCATCTCTTTCTCCATCATCTCCTGTGTATCTGCATGTTCCTCTCCCATTGCCAAGAGTCTGAGTTTAAACATCCAAAAATTATTTTCTCCACTTGTGTAAGTGCTTATACAAGTAAGCACTTATACCTCAGCTTATCTATCATTAAAGATAAACATGGATTTGGGAGCTAAGCTGCTTTCTTTAGATGAGAAAGACAGAGGGTAAAGGACAGAGACAGTGACCCTATGGGCTTTATGCTTAGGGGAAAGCTGGGACCCATAGACCCACCATGACTATTACTGGAATTGGTCTGCTTTTTGTTTTAGAAAAACAGAGTGATATTTCCTTTCTCTTACGTCTTTCAGCACTTCCACAACTGCCCACAGTTCTCAAAGGGTTATAAGTGGCAGGAAATCATTCAGGGAAGAGTGTCTTTAACACCCAAGACTATGAGTCATCCAGGTGACACATATGTGCCCAGATTGACTATATTTTGTTTCACCTATTTACTGCATCCTGTTTCACTTATTATTTTTTTTTCTTTTTTTCTTTTTTAGTACTGTTTCCCTTTTGCATTTACTGGTTTCTTCCATTCACTTTGTCTATCATTTTTCTTCAGATGAATGCAAGTTCTGTGTTTCAACCATGCTAAGTGTCTGTTAATTTAATTTCTATCTCAATTCATTAGATGGATGTTCTACCAAGTACTGCTGTTCCCCTAACATACTGATAAAACTCTCTTTTTTTGTTCTCCTCCTCTCTGATGGAGGCAATTCATTTTGCTTTAACTGTCCTCTTTTTCTGACATCATTGGCTGCTTAATCACTCAATCTACATGGGTTCCTTCATTTACCAACCATCATTCGGGAATTTTGGTTATTTGATTTTATTATTCTTGATCCTGAACTGTTAGACTTTCCATTTAATAACAGAATTCTACTTAGTGTAACTTTTTGGACATGTTTTATTATTCACTTGTGTTTTGATACAAAAGAGAAAATACAAATATGCTTTTTCCTTCCTTCACCTTTTTGGTACCATTTCTTCTGGGACTTTGGGACTTTTCCCTGAAATGAGAGCAGGCTTTTCCAGTAAAGCAAAGCAGATGTTTTTGCAACTGTTTTCGCAGTTAGAAGTCCCTGAAAAGCTACATACAGCCCACATGTCCTGAACTGCAAGCATTGTATGAATACCTTATAACCAGTCTCAATGAAATTCATAGGAATATATACCTCAGTTAACTGATCTGTCTTTTTTTGGGAGGCAACAAACTCCTCTTTGCATATCCACATCTATTTCCCACTTTAGGATTCCAGGAAAACCATATACCTTCTTACTGTGCATCCTGTGATGGGATTTGCAAGGATTTGGGTTTTATTTCTTTGATTTCTACCTCCTATTTTATGGCATAGGGAGCTAAGACATGCTTAAACTCTAATTCAATGTTTTTGAATTTAGAAAAATATGGAGATCTAATATGAATTTATCCTGAATTTATCTTGAGTGCAATTCAGATACAGGACTTGATTGGATCCCACACAATGTAGCTGAAGAGCAACCATCCTTGAAAGACAACCTCTTGATTTTTTCTTCCTTTAGAAAGCACAGCAGTTTTCAGTTCACTTCTGCTCCCTTTTTCCTGCAACTGAAGCAATGCTTGCTGCCTCTATAAAACAGAGCCAAACAAACAATTATATAAATCATCAGGAAAGTGAAACAGCAGTGGATGCTTGCTGATGGTGATCAGCCTGAGTTGCTTACTGCCCCTCCACTTGAAGATCCCTTGCAGACTTTGGCATCTTGAGGACAGCTGGGACTTGACTTGGGATCAGTCTCGGTGCTAGTGAGGCAACAGGCAAAACCAGCTTTAGCTGAAAGCTAAGTTTGAGTTCCCAAAACATTCCAAATCTAACACTGTAGACTATCACCTTAGATCATTTTAACTCATCAAATGTTAGTAACAGGAAGTGGAGGTCTTTCCTTCTAACTACAGTAGAGAACACATGCCCACCTAGTCATGAACTCATCTATATTGCTATATCTTAAAAGAGCTATCATGTTGCCACATATAAATACATTCTGTTGTCCTTGACAGTTCAATCAATGTGTCATCAAATAGTGTAAGTATCCTTCCTGCATCCATTTAATAATGAAAGAGAGAAACATATTAATTCTCATTATTCTCATATCCCATGACATTTTTTTTTGTATGATGAAGTAACACATGACTAGAGCAGAGGCAGAGAATGTGAAAAGAAAGCTCAGTATGTTTGAGATTTTACTATGCAGAAAATCTCTTCTTGTATGCAACACTTCCATACTGCCAACTAAGTTAGAAATTGACATAATTTTGCAGTTCACCATCTGCCAATAGCTGGAGTAGAAAGATTTTGAGGTACACATCATCAACATGTATGTAAAAATAAGAAAGCATATATGATTCAAAACAATGAAAGGGAATTATTGAAATTAAAAATTATTGGGAAATATCTTCCCCATCTTTAGTCAAACAGCAGCATAAAAGAAGTTCCGCAAACCTTAGCAATGTGCACTAGAGAAAACTTGTGATTCATCAATGGGTTCTGCAGTTTCTTTTCGTCAGTGATAAATTTTTGTTTGTTTTGTGTTTTAAAACAGGAGAAAGCAAGAAGCTTGACATTGCCTGGATCACAGTATCTAAGCACTTCTTTTATTTTCTTAAACAGAAATTAAACACTGTGGTAGAAGCAAATTAATAGTATTTGGCACATATAAGAAGGCAGATACTCAGGCAGGGAGCAGTGACCGATATTCCCTGCCGGAGGGGCCAGAGAGAGTCTGGCACTTCCAAGGCATTCCTGGGCCACCCCACTGTAAGACAGCTGAGAAGCAGCCCTGAGGGTAGTTGAGAGAGGGGAGCAGGGAGAGGCCAATGAAAACCCCATAAGGGGAGCAGGGAGCAGGGTGAGGCCAAGGAGTGGCCTGTGACGAGAAGGTGGTGGGAGCCCAGCTGAGGAGCGACCCATGAAGGCACCTGGGAGGGGTGCATCCAGCGGCAGCTGCCTAGCACAGAGGTGGGTCTGGGCCCAGCGTGGCAGAGCCTGGGTTTGCTACAGCCACAGCTGCAGACAGTGCTGGTGGTGCTGGTCCCCAGCCCTGCTTCTTGCTCCATCGGGCGTGAGGGGTACAGTGGTCGGTCAGCCCACAGGAAATCCCCAGGCCACCCGTTGTGCCTGTCTGCACCAAACGGTGCTTACTTATCCCCCTGTTTGGGAAAGGTGGGAAAATGCGTGAACTGGAAAAATGAGTGGAATTCTCTGACTTCCGTGAGATTAAGGCTAGTCTCTTCTCGCGGAGTGCTGGGCACAGATGAGTGACCTCAGTCAAGTACATTTTGTCTCTGTGATTTGCATGCTTCCCTCTTTCTTTCATTGCTGTGTGGTCCCCAGAGGGCAATGCTGTTTCTGGAGGTTGGATCCTGATCCGTGAGGAGTGTGAGGACCACAGGGCAGAGGGATGCCTGTCCAGGATGTAGATGGGTAGCATCAGCAGCAGCCAGGCTCAGTGCATATGGCTGGATAGTGGTCTTCAAGGCCTTATAAAGAGCAGGTTTGAAAAGTGAGAGGCATTCCTGGCAATTCCCTCATTACTAGAGGCAAAACTTCTGGTGTAAAAATATAGAGCATAGGGTAGAGCAGCTGGCCAGAGGTTTTAGCTGAAATTTTAGACCTGCTGCAGTCAAAGCAATAAATTCTGGGTGAAAAGAGAGTTCCAGCTGCAGTCACCCCTTGGTACAGTCCCACATCTCAGCAATGCACATACAGTTTGCATCTTGCAGGCTTGGGGTTACCTTCATGCCCAAACCTCAGGAAGGCCCTAACTGCTTGTCAAAGAACAGCAGCACTTGGCAGCTTCTCTTATCCTCTGCTGGCTAAGATAACTCTGATGATCTATCTTGTTGGTGATGGGTCATCATCTGTTGTTGGAAGTCCCCAGGCTCAGCATGGCAGTTCAGCCATGCACCAAGCTGTACCGTCGGTCTCAAATGCGCATCACCCAGAGACATTGCAACATCACAAACATCTCTAGTGGGTTCACCCACCTTAACAGATCCTAAGAGGCTGAAGGAGCTGGGGCAGTTCACACTGGAGAAAAAGGAGGTTGAGGGGAGACCTTACTGCCCTCAACAACTACCTGAAAGGAGGCTGTAATGAAGCAAGTGTTGGCCTCTTCTCCGCAGTGGCTAGTGACAGGAAAAGAGCTAATGGGTTCAGGTTGCCCCAGGGGAGGTTCCGATGAGATATTAGAAAAATTTCTTCACTGAAAGAATGGTGAAGCTTTGGAACAGGTTGCCTATGGCAGTAGTAGAGTCACCATTGCTGAAGGTATAAAAAAAATGGTTAGATGTGGCACATCAGGATATGATATAGTGGTTAAGGTAGTGTATGACTGATGTTTGTACTCGATGATCTTGAAGGTCCTTTCCAACCATGATGATTCTATGAAGGGAGAAGTGAGAGAGAGGTAAGAAGTGACAGCAGTTCTGTATCTCTATACCAGCTGGATTCAGCTCTGTTCTCTGCAGAAACCAGTAAGCGGAAGGGAAAAACAGAGGTTGGTACCTCTCTCCAGCTATCCCCACCCCTGCTCATCCTCAACCCACAGCTCACATCCCAGAGGGGGTCAGGGTTCTGCGGGTACTGTGGTCTAGGAAAAGCAGCTTTCACCCCATTTTGTAGGTGCAAATGAAAAAGCCTGAAGAACAAAGGCTATTATTAATTCCCATCTGCTGAAAGAAGGCTGCAGATGTTTTGAGCAGTTTTCCTGCAAGCTATGCAGATCTGCTTAGAATTTTAATGGTTGTTTATCAACCAATGCGTGCCATTGAAAGAGCAAGATTTTTCCGCGCAAACAAGGTGTGAACATCATTTCATCCTGGAAATGAACATCTTCTTTCTTTTGGATGTTTTTCTGGGCAATCAAAGATGTTTTTGTATTTGATTGTTTCAGATTTCAGATATTCTTTTTTAACTCATTGTCTTCCATGTAAGAAGCACACAGAAGAAAAGACTGCTGGAAATATCCAACTAATTTTTACACAGGCAAAAGGCCTTTTTAGGGGAAAAAAGCCCCAAACATTCTCTCTAAATGACTGAAAGAACAGTGTAGGCTCAAAAAACAGTGATTTCCAGTTGAAGTACTATGTGCATATAACATACCTGACCAAAGAGTCTAGCAAGCCCAGAAGAAAAACAGTGTACGTAATATTAAATAAAAGGACAACGAAGAGGCTTTGTTATATTCTTGTGAATGACAAAATATATAGCTGGCTTTTTATCTTCTATTTTCCACAGTGGCCATAAACTTCAAGAGGACTACTATTGCTAAGAAGTTAAGATGTCTTTAACCAACATTTCTAGTGCATGTTATTTATGTAAGGAATTAAGTCTCTGCAACCATGCCTGTGCTTTATAGTATAACTATAAGCCCTGCTTCTGTGATACCAATACATGCAGTTTCTCTACAGAATGTATATCACACATAGATGAAAGGAGCACTAGAGAAGTCTGTCAAATAGATAAACAGATTTTTCACTTCAATGCATTTGCAGTCCAAGCTCTTTCTTTTTATTCCACTGAACTTTGATCTGTCTGGCCTGCAAGGGGTCTCTACAGCTGAAATGGCAGTCCCCAAACAGAGCCTGACATTCCTTGTATCATTGATGCAGCTGGGGAATGGGAAAGATCCACTAGCACACATTTAGCCAAAAAGTTACAAGCATCCCACATTTAGAGTGGCTTATGTCTGAGAAACTGAGAAGATAGTTACATGATGTAGTAAACCGAGGCCAGGAAATGACCAGGAAATGAATATAACATTGAAACAGTGCTAACTGAGAGGGTTGGACAGCCTGCTGATATTCCACCGAAATGGAATTTCAATTTTCCAACTTAAAATATTACTGAGAAAATTAAACTATTAATCTTTTGCTAAGACAGAAAGTGAAAGTGATCTGGACAGTCTGACCTTCTAATATGAGTTAAGTCAACACATAAACAATAAAAATGGACTAATATTTCAAGGACTTTCTATTTAATGACTGTAGCAGTTCAAGTTACCATAAGATATTTTCCTATAATATAATAAAATCCTACTAAGTGGTCTCTGTTTGACATCCAGTAATGGAGACACCAAGGCTCTTTTTATGTTGTGTGTTTGTACCATAGGAGTCCAGAAGGTAGACTAGACTACTGAGAAAGCTTTCACCCATATAGACATGAATTTGTTGTCTTGTAGTAAGTGGTAACCTTTGACTTTGTAAAATGGTGATGCAAAGTGAATTTCTACTTCATGCTAGCTAATTTATGGAAACTGAAAAGGAAAATTCAAAGACAGAATGTGACTTCAAACAGATGAGGACTGTTAGAAATTACTGAACACATTTTTTTAGAAATACCACATTTGCATATTTTTTACAAATACTCCTGCTCAGTACTTCAGCCTACAGGATATCACAAATAATGACTGAAAGAAATGTTTAAAAAAAGGATGGGAGATCAGGGGAATTATAAACTTGATAAAGTTAATGGCGTAGTCTAAAAAGGCCAGAGATATCAACTGACTAAGCCAGGGAGAGAATACAATTCTCACTGCCCAGTATTTTTGTTATTAAAAGAGCTTATGCTCTCCTATGTTTAGAAGTGTTAAATAGTATTTAACTATGCAATCAAGCCACCCATCCAAGCTGGTCTTGACTGCTTTCAGGGAACAGGCATCTACCACCTCTTCGAGCAGCCTGTCCTAGGATTTCTTCACCCTTATCAGGAAAAGTTTCTTCCTAATATCTAGCTACTCTCTTTTAATTTAAGACCATTACCCCATGTCCTGTTGCAACAGGCCCTACTAAAAAGTTTGTACGCATCAGTATAAGCCCCCTTAATGGCCCCCTTTAATTTTTGAAAGGTCTCCCTGGAGCCTTCTCCCAACCAAACAACCCCCACTCTCTTAGCCTGCCTTCATGGGATCATAGGATCATCAGCCCTATGATCGTCTTAGTGGCCCTCCTCTAGACTCACTCCAAGAGCTCCCTTGCCTTCCTGTGTTGGGAACTCTAGAACTGGACACAGGACCCTGATTGGGTCTCATCAGAGCAGAAGATAGATGAGAAAATCACCTCATTCAGCCTGCTGGCCATGCTTCTTTTGATGCCACCCATGATCTGGTTGGCTTTCTGGTCTGTGAGTACACATTGCTGGCTCATACCAAGCTTTTGATCAACCACCAGGCCCAAATCCTTCTTGACAGGACTGCTCTCAATCCCTTCATCACCAGCCTGTATTAATACTGGGACCTGCCTCAATTGATGTGCAGGACCTTGCACTTGGCTTTGAACGTCATAAGGTTCATGCAGGCCCACTTCTTGAGTTTGTCCAAGTCCCTTTGGAAGGCATCCCTTCCTTCAGGCAACACCATTTAGTTTGATCTTGCCCTGCAGATTTGCTGAGGGTGTATTTGATCACATGTCTAGGTCACTGATGAATATTAAACAGTACTGGTCCCAGTATGTACCCCTGGGGGACAGTTCATCATAGGTTTGCCCTCACAAGGAAGGCTCCCTTTCAGGCACTTGCAGACAGTGCTCTGAAGTGTTGAGAGAATGGGCATGCAGCAGTGAGCTAGTTATCCACATCACCCCACAGAACAAGCTCCTTACTTCTTTTTACAAAACTTGCCCAGAAACCAGAGCTGAACAGATTTCTGAACAAGTGTGAACCACAGAAGCACTAGGAAACATCCTTATCTCCCATTATGTATCAACATTCTTTCCTGATGTTCCCTGTCTGGCTGTAGCATGAACATGGGAAATACTCACTCTCACTGCTTCTGGACCTATTTCCTCTACCTCAAAATACTTAGCACTGAGTTCTTGCTTTCCTTATGGCAGATCAAAACCACACTACCAAATCTGTGCATGACACACAAAACACAGCTTATGCACTTTGTCACTGCTGCTACTTGGGACAAAACAATAAGCCAGCATTAGTCACAGCTGCAGGGCTTTACAGGCACACAATACAGATCATGACATGGAAAACCAGGAACCGCCAACAAGAGCTATGACAGTTTTACATAAGGAGAAAAGAGTGTGCCACCTGAGCAGCAGGAAATGAACACTCTATGGGCCTGAAGAGAAACTCTCGTTCACATTTGAGGGATTTTGTGTTCAACTGAGTTTATGGGCCAGCACTGCTGCAGCCAACACAAAAAGGAACGAGTCTCTCTACCAAATGAGCTGTGCCAATATATTGGTATGATTTGGTAGATGGAGCTTCTAAAACCAGAAGAGAGGGACATGGGACCAATCAGTGCTAAAATGGACCCACCACTAGCCAGAGGTAAACAGGCCACCAGTCAAGCTGGGGGTGCCTCTGACAAGATATCTTTAAGAAAGGGTGAGGAACACCTTTTACAAATTTGAGAGAGGAGTGAGAAAAATGTGAGAGAAACAACCCTGCAGATATCAAAGACAGTGAAGCAGAAGGGGAGGAGGTTCTCCAGGAACTAGAACGGCAGAGGTTTCCCTGCAGACCATGGGGAAGACCGTGGGGAAGACCATGAGGAAGACCATGGGGAATTTGTCCCCTTGCAGCCTACAGAGGACCATACTGGAGAATATATCCACAGTGCAGCTCATGGAGGACCTCACACCACAGCAGGTGGACATGACCTGAGGGAAACAGCAGCCTGTGGAGAGGAGTCTACAGAGAAACAGGCTTCCTGGCAGGACAGGTGAACTCCAGAGGAAACTGCTCTGGAGAAGTCTGTTCCTAGAGGACTTTACCCTGTGTAAGGGGGGAACCAATGCTGGAACAGTTGTTGAAGAACTGCAGCTAATAGGAAGGACCCACAGTGGAGTAGTTCATAAAGGACAGTATCCTGTGGGAGTGGCTCCACACTGGAGCAGGGGAACACTCTGAAAAGGAAGGAGAAGCAGAGAGAACTCTCAGGGTTTTACCACAAACCTCTTTCCTCATCCACCTGCACTGCTTGGACGGATGAAGTAGAAGAGCTGGGAGTGACGGAGTTAAGCTTAGCCCATCCTGCTCAACTTTATATTGGAAATAAACTCATTTTCCTCAAGTCAATTCTGTTTTTCATCTTACAGTTGGTAAGTGATCTCCCTCTCCTTACCTCAACACACAAGCATTTTCATCATGTTCTTTCTTATGTCAATGTGATGACAAAGTCTTTATGGATGTAATTCTTACTAGACTTAAGAAACCAAAATACATAGCTGATGTAACTCACTTTTTAACAAGACAATGGAATAGAAGGAACATAGGTACTTAAAACCGGGTACTAGACACTTTAGTGGGCTGATAGCCTGAGCAGATTGGCCCTATCAAATGAGTCAGCTAAAAATGTGTTCTTTAAGTGAACTTGACTAGTTATAATATGAAAACTACACATCCAGAAGCTGATACCCACTTCAGCTTGAAAATTCTCACTGAGCTTGTGCAGTAAAACTAAAAGACACTGTACCTTTAAATGAAGAGGAGGGTATCCTACACCTATCAGCTTTAAGATAAGGGACTGTAAGAATCGGTGAAAATACAGTGAACAATAAAAAATAGTAAATATATTGATTTACAATGTATAAATTAATGAATGCATGGCTGTTCCAATTATGTGTGTGTCTACTTTTTGAAAATATCCCCTAGCACCCCTTTCTACACTGAACTGCTAGCAGATTGCTAACACTTTGATTCTGTGTGTTACATGCTCACACACTGGGTAGATAAACCCCATTTTTGGACAACGAATGCACCGTAGCCAATACTTATTCCTTGCATGAATCACCAGAAAAGTACATTGGTGTTTAAATACAGGAGTGGCAATGCACCACTTTTCTGTTGTTCAGAGAAATCCATGGATGTCTTCCAACTCTGGCCCTTGTAAAAGCAGCAGCAAGAAAAGACTCCTAACTTGGCTAAACATCCAATGTCCTGTACTAGCCTGTAGATTTCTGTTACTATTCAGAGAGCCATCTAGAGTAATTTCCTACTACTTCATCCTACATAATTTCTCACTGAGAGCCATTTCCTATTTCTTTTTCAGCCAATAGGAAGCTAGTAAATAGTGTTCCAATATTTAAGAACTGCAAGAAGGAGCACCCTGGAAATTACAGGCCAGTCAGTCTAACTTTAGTGCCTGGTAAAATTACAGAAATGATTATTCTGTGAGGTATTGAAAAATACCTGAATGCAGTCATTGGTCACAGCCAGCACAGCTTCATGTGCCATAGGGGAAAGCCTGACTTGTCAAACTTGGTTTCCTTTTATGGTAAGGTAACCACTTAGTTGATTAAGGGAAGCCAGTGTATGTATTATTTTGGACTTCAGCAAGGCTTTTGATGCTGTATCTCATAGTATCCTTCTGGACAAAATGTCCAGCATACAGGTGGACAACCATGGTATATGATGGCTGAGCTACTGGCTCACATGTTAAATATAAAGAGTGACAGTGAATGGGGTAGCATCAGGTTGCCAACATGTCACTAGTGGGGTCCTGCAGGGCCTCGTCCTTTACCGAGTCCTCTTCAACATCTTCATCGATGACTTGGACACAGGGACTCAACTGAATTCTAAGCAAGTTTGCTGATGATACAAAGCAGGGAGAAGCAGTCAACTCCCTCAAGGGCAGGCAGGTCCTGCAGAGAGACACTGGCAGTTTAGAGAGGTGGGTGCTCTCCAATCACATGAAGTTTAACAAGGGTAAGTGCCAGATTCTGCACCTGGGAGGGGGCAACTGGTGGCAAGTACAGTCTAGAGAGTGAGTGGCTGGAGAGCAGCATGGTGGAGAGGGACCTGGGGGTTCTGGTTGATGGCAAACTGAATATGAGACAGCAGTGTGCCCTGGGCCAACTTGGCCAGCTGTGTGCTGAGGTGCATCGAGCACAGCATCACCAGCCAGGCAAGAGAGGTGACTGTCCCACTCTGCTCTGCAGTGGTGCTACCTCACCTTAATTTCTGTGTGCGGTTTCGAGCACCACAATATAAAAAACACATTGGCTGTTGGAAAACATCCAAAGGAGAGCCACAGGAATGGTGAAGAGTCTGGAAGGGATGACATAAGAGAAGTATCTGAGGTCACTAGGATTGTTCAGCTTGGAGAAATGGAGGCTGAGGTGTGACTTATTGCAGTCTACAGCTTCCTCATGAGGGGAAGAGATAGGGCAGCTTATTATTTCTTTGTTCCTGTAACCAAAGACAGGACTTGGGGAAATGGCAGAAAGCTGAATCAGGGAAGGTTTAGGTTAGATATGAGGAAAAGGTTTTTCACTCAGAGGGCAGCTGAACAGTGGAACAAGCTCCCCAAGGAAGTGGTCACAGCACCAAGCCTGCCTGAGTTCAAGAAGTGTTTGGATGATCCTCTCAGGCATACTGTGATTCTCTGGGTGCCCTACACAAGGATAGGAGCTGGACTCCATGATGGGTCCCTTCCAACTCTGCATATTGTATGATCCTAGGATTCTACAATTCTAGGATTCTGTGATTCTGTGAACAGAAATCTATTACTTTATTTCATTGAAAAAGTGTGCATGTCATACAATAATGAAAGTCAAATGCTTCTGTATTTCTACTGCTCATCTGAACAACATTAAAATTGACCACTTAAGATAAAGCTAGTCAGAATAGATTTCATTTTACAAAAAATAATTATTATAAAAGACCAGAAAATTCCCTTAGTGGGAGCAGCTTATCTCCAACATTTCTTAAATAAGGAAGCAGTAAAACTACTACAGCAAAAATATCAGCAAGGGTACAGCACTACTTAATCAGTATCGAGCAATGTGACACATTTAGCTCACACACTGTTCCTCTGTTTCCAGTGTATTATGCAATCCCATGACAATGTACTAGGTGAATGTAAACATACAGAAGTCTTGCAGAAGTGAAAAGTAAAGATTATCACTTCCTTCTTCTCTTTGGACACTTACACACTATAAGACTCACGCAGATGCTTACAGGAGTCATCTGACTGTCCACACAAGTTTGCTTTATTAGGTGTTCCTACAGTCCTTTATGGGCTGTATTACATCTCCTGCATTGTCCCTGCAGCCAGACAGCAGTGGGCTGCTAACCTGGAAAAGGATGACACAGCAGCAAGAAGGATGAACAGAGTGGGATTCCAGGGCAGCAGATTGCCACAGTAGGGAAATCCATCCTAATTTTATTAAGATAAGAAGAAATGGATATTTGGGTATGTTTGAACAAATATTACAAAGCCACTTGGGCTGATAAACATTCAATATGTTATATCTCAGGCTAACTGAAAACTTCTTGATGCAACGTTGCTTTGTAGAAACCATGCTTTCTATTGTAAAACCATTTAAAAAATTCTGACCATCTTCTTTGGCCAAGAATAAACTGTCCATTTCTTGCTCATGAATGTGTATGTCAAATGCTATAAATATCAACTTTTTCTAGGAAGATAGCATCACTTTAAAATTGTAATTAAAGACAACAAGAACTGAGAGTGCTCAGTGCAGGCCTTTTCATTTTGGATTAGTGAAGTCATCAATTTGAAACAGGAACAGACCAAATAAATATGACAAAGCAGTAATGAAAAATTGTCTTGTAGAAATACTCTGCCATTTATTCAAAACAGACCAAGCAGAACACCTGGCTCCTTAACACAGAACAGTAGTTGGGGGAGCTCCATTAGAGGAAATTGATTTCAGCAGAGGTGAACTAGGGAAAAAAAAAGTAATTTAAAAAAAAAAAGTAATATGTAACCATTTGTTATTCCCTCATCTTCCTTTTCAGATCTGCTGCGGGGGAAAATCTTTCAGGACCAAAAGCTTAAACATAGGTTTCTTATGTCTGCTTCCAGCATATTTTTTCATGCTCTCCTGATTAAAGCATCTCTTCTCATCAGGTTTTCACAAACACTGCATTTCATGTTTCCCTGATTCTAGCTCTAATTCTTTTGGCTATGATTGCTCTCCTTGTTATTCTTTCCCTCCTGTAAAAAAAAAAAAATACTACCTCACATGAAGCACTTATTTATGTTCAAATTCAGCTAGAAGAATTGCACTAGGAAGAACAAAAAATTAAGATCTCCAAGTCATTGGAGCAGAATTATTACTAAAGGCTAAATCTCTATTGCTTCCCTGTGTACTAAGCTACATACACCTATGAAAAGGTGTTATAGTTGTTTTTTTGACCACAGAGTCTGGTTCTCTAAAGAGCCAGTGAGGAGGCTTTTCCAATTTACTAATATTCGTAGCACTGCTGAATTCAGTTTCAATTTCAGTGGCTGGTGAAGGAGCCTAGCATCTTCTGAAATCAAATGTTTTCTTTGTCACATAAACAGAGATTATTTTGGGTATGAAGTAGAATGGTAAAACTTTGGCTTTGATAGAAAACAAAATCTCACATCTTAGAATTGCTTTGTATAGCTACTGTCAGTAAACCATTACAGTTCTTTGTGACTACAAGATAAATAAAACAATATTCACCCTTTTTCTGTCTTGATTTCTTGCCTTTCTTGCCTTGATGTATCATATGCTCCTTAGGAAGGACAGATCTAATTTGCTTCCTGTGTTTCACAGAATCAGAGAATGGTTGAGATTGAAGGACCTCTGAAGGTCATTTTAGTCCACCTACCTGCTCCAGCAAGGCCACCTAGAGAAGACTGCTCAGCATCATGTCTAAACAGCTCTTGAAGATCCCCAAGGACAGACATTCTACCTCCTCTCTGGAGAATCTATGCCAGTGTAAAGAGCAAGTACAAACTTCTTAAATGTTTTATAAACTTCTTATGGAAGCTTGTGCAAAGTTTATACATTGTTGATCCCTAAGAGCCCTCTCCTTGTCTGGTAAGTGGAAGCTAAGTAAAATAAAGAAAAAGAAGACCACAATGGTTTGTAAACGTGGGCATATTTGTGGCCCAGGAGAAAGTAACAAAATATTTCAGTACAAAATTATACATGTAATCACATTATTATACATAAAGAGTGTTTTGTCTGTTTAATGCTGTTTGAAGCACTTCAGTCCGCCCCTGAAAAAGCATTAAAATGGTCACTCATAGGAAAGAACTCAGTGCCTGCCTAATGAGGAAGGGTTTGAGAATTGCTGTACAAGGGAACACATACATTGCTAATATGAGCTGGTGTATGCTATGTTGCATTGCTGTATAACATACGGAGTGTGCATTGCCTCAGACACATGCATAATAACTGCAAGTTTGGCTGAAAATCAAGGTGGTTTTTGGCCTGGCGGAGATCAGCAGGAAGACAGCTGTTCCATTGGAAGACTGAGCTTTGCTCCTAGAAGCAGTAGAAAAGTTACTTTTTGTTTCTTAGCTTGTTTCCTCCACACATTTGGATTGCAGGCAACCTGGGGGTGAGTTTTCCTCTCAGTCCAGGTGGTAGTTTTTAGCAATAGTTTTGGCTGGATATAGTTTTGGTTCCTTTCTAAGTCTTTTGAGATGATTCACAAAGCTTTCCCAAAAAAATGAGATTTTGGTTTTGTTTCAACAAAAACAATCGACCATGAAAACATCCATCCTCAACTGGCTCATTTGGGGCAGAGGGAAGAAAATCTGGCATCAGCTTAATGACTATATTCCTTTAACTAGTCTGAGACTACCTTGTCATGGACCACTCCCAGCTGTCAGTAATACAAATATATCTGTGTCTGTGTGTGTTTGTATGTGTGTATGCCACTAACAGCTATAAAGAACAAGAGTGTTATACTAAATTCTGATCATTTAAGGACTTTATATTCTGCTACCATGATTGTTATTCAGCTCCAATGCCTATAAACTGTATCAAAAGCAGCATTATTGCAGATAGTGGGAAACTTGCTGGGAAATGGCTTTTTGCTAAGTGTAGCAGAGATCCTGAAACCTAGCTTTGAAAGGAAATCTGTGTCAGGTTTTGGGGGGGGGGGGGTGTCTATTTCAATGTAACAGCTTGATCATAATCTGCTGAATATGAAACACATAGAATAAATTCATAAAATCACTCCCTGTAAACATCCGGGAGGTGCAAAACACTTAGCAGAACTATAGTGTCATGGCTCAGTGACTCAGAAACTTGTCATGTCCCTATGGAGATTTCTTAGTGTCATCATCATTTGCCCACTCAGGCAACACAGATGTCTCACACTTCTGTGGTCTCTCTCCATTTCACATCCAAATTAACTGCATTACTGAGCAAGTTCATTCTTTCCTCCTAGCCCTGTAAGCTCCACTCACTTTTCTCTTCTAATTGCTTCCTATTGAGTAATCTCCCCTAAAAGGGATAACATGAGGATGAACACTTTCATTTACTGGACAAAAAAATGCTGGTGGATTTGAATGCTTCTTCTTGGCCTAAATGGAAAATTATTCTAAACATAATCACCAATTTCACACAAAAAAGTGGGGTCACTGAACTTTGCTCTTACACAAAATCTGATCAGCGTTGTATCATTCATATAAGCCAAATCTATATTGATTTTCTCAAAGAAGGCAATGCTAAAAGGATTTTCCTACCACAGTATTTCTCAGTGGAAGTATGCCCACTATTTAGTCAGTGACTACGAAACCTGGATGCTCTGCACTGTAAAGCAGTGAAGATTGTTTAGTGCAAAATTTATTTTTTTTTAATTATGGAAAATCAGGTGGAGAAATGCTTTGGCCAGAGTGAAGCTGAGTTCCAGAATTCTTTCCACAAAAGGAACATTCTAGCCCATGAAGTCTCTGACACCATTTACTAAAAAGACCCTCTAATTTTGTCCAAACTATTTCCAAGACAGCATCATTGCATTAATCATGGCAACATATTAGCTTCAACTACACATGAAATACTTAGAAACATCTACCTTTTTTTTGGACCAATATAAATCCACAGGAGAATAAAGTCAGTGGACCTATTGCTTTCTTACAACATCAGAGGCTCAGATTATCCAGATCATGCTATGCATTGCTAGCATGTATATTCACAAGTGGGTTTAACTGTATTGTTACACAGCTAAAAGATAAAATTAAGAGACTGAACCATTGTCCTTCCACTATACATTTTTTCTATATTGCCTTCCAAATATATTGCCAGTAAACATACAGAAAGAAAAATAGAGAAGACAGAACTCTGATCATTGGATATTTTATACCTTTGAAGCTGTGTTTGGCAGATGGGGAACCTTCTGAAGGAAGAAGTTTCAAGAAGTAAAGAAAGAAGAAGCTTAGAAAATGCTATAGTTTTTTCATTTTACTTCAGAAAAAATGCTGGCAACATACTAAGCACAGTTCTCCAGAAAAAAATAACTGTTGCCCATCCTGCTTCAGCATAAGTGCTAAAAAGAGTGGCACTATTTGGTATTTTGCTTTATTTGTTCTTTATTTGTAAAATTCCTTGACATAAGATGAATGAACATCAAAAGAGCTGATAATAGATGTTGATCCAGTTATATGGATTTGAGTTAACAGAGCATAACTCACACTAACACTTCACAGAACATGTGCATAGACAGGACAAAATCACAAAGCTAAAGTTACAGTTTTCAGACAAGCTGTTTGTATCAGTATTAAGGTGATAACTTTCTCTAACCAGGTAAGTATTTCCTACGAAATATTTTGCAAATAGCAGAAGAAATATCTTCTTTCAAGTTTGGTTTACTAAGTTAAAGTCCATTGCACTGCCCCAAACACACAGCTTTCCATATGAATTTAGGGTGATTATTTTTTCAGCTTTTTGATCACTGAGAGGGGAGAAGATCATCTCTGACTTAATCTACAATAATCCCTTCATTCATGTCGCAGAAGCACTGAATTTTAAGGCAAGCCAGCCAAGCAATTTTCTTCTCATTTTCATTCCAATCAGATAAAGCTGTTTTTCTGTGACTTCAGTGGCATAAAGGGAGAAAGCCTTATGTCAACTTTGTGCTAAGATCAGACATTTTAAGTGGGGAGTACTGTCTATCATTAAGCAATCACTAATTAACAAGTAATTGAATAATAAGTTAAGGATTCAAGACTTTGTCTTATAAACACTTCATTACCTTTTTTTGGGGGGGTAATTGTAATTAAAGTGTAATTAAATAGCATTTATGCTTTGGTAAGGCCAGGGACAAATTTAAAATAGCATCAAGAAGCTTTTTGGAGTCATGGGCAAGTTTTAACTTCATATATTTTTAGTAAGGAGACTAATTAGCCACCCAGACATGAACAAGGCACACGAACTTCTTGTGGAAAGTTGGCAAATCATGATTAAAAACATTGCGATGGTTGGAACTGGAACAATGGCTCTCAACATTTCATTTTTACTAAATTACATCCATCTTCCACTGAGAAAATCAGTGGTGTTTATTATATTCATTATGTCCTCTCTCAGAATCAGAAATTCAAACTTTGGTCTTGTGTGGCTTTGGCACTGCCAGATTTTCACATAAAATCCACAGGATTCGTTTTCTCATTTTTGTTTGTTTAGGACTCTTTTTGCTTCCTCTCCTATCACATTTCAATATGGTGTAACTTTTTTCTCCTGAAAAGTTGCAAAAAATAATTCAGCCTCAGGCAAAGCCCACAAGGGAAGCTTCAGGCTGGTAGGAGAAAGAAAAAGCTGGGTGTGAGTTATGACAGAGACATGTGGATGATGGACTTGGGGGCACTGGCTAGGGTTATGCATCAGCCTTTCCAAGTGCTTTCCTCTGTAGACCTTACAGAAATTAACAGATGTTAAAAACAATGTCATGCTGAAGGACTTCACAAACATTAAGTGCATGTTAAAACAGCTTTCTCAAGGCTTCATAATAAGTTGCAACTTTACAAAAATTGGAAACAGGCTACACGATTCCTAGTACCAGGTATTTTTCTCCAGCAGGTCATTGCCCTTCAACACACTCCTGATTATTGGTTTTAAGCAATGTAAATGTTACATGCAAGGAGTGTGACATTCAAGTCTGTTGAAGTCAGTCTCTGAATTCTGCTTAATGCTATGCTTAAATAAATAGCTTCATTTATGAATACTCTACAGCAGGCAAATGCTGCCACGGATGTCAGTGGAACTGACAGCCTTCCCACTCTCTTCTAGATGAAAGAAAATTCATCAAAAAAGACATATTCTCTATCCAGAGATTCTCTATCCTTTTTCCACTGCCCTCTTCCTTAATTGCACTAGTTTCATGCTTCTTATGCTTTCCTTCAGCATCTTTACCACCACATAAGCCCTTACAACATCAGTGGTGGTATTTTGCCTTCCCATTTCTAAAAAAGCACCAGTTCAAAATGCTTTCTTCCCGTCTTCAGCCATGTCTCTACTTTTTCTCTAGCTGCTCTGTGCTCTGAATACTCATTTTAAGAGTTCTCCTCTTAGGCTAAATAAGAATGGTATGAGCAATATGCTCTTGAAACCCCATTTGTAGTTTTATATCTGTCTTGGAGCAAGAAATACAGCAATTATCTGTACTGGGGTAGGTACTCCAGACTGCATGGCTGTTCTCTTTTGACTTTAAGTTACTTTTCTTATTTTTCTTTCTGCTGATTTAATTTAGTTGAATAACAAAAAAGGCTTCATACTGCCCATGGCATATACAAGGTCTTCATTTCTACCTTGCTGTGAATAACTCTACTAGCCACTGGAAACAGTTAACTTCCCACGGAGCTACAGATATGAGGAAAGGGGCGAGAAGAGCAGCTCTGAGTCACTTCTGCAGGTACATACCAGCTGGGTCAGATATCCTTTGACTGGATCTGTTACCCAGCCCCTAAGGATTCCTTTCAGCAAAGGTGTATGGCAGCACTTTGCAACAAGTACTCTTTGGTGCATAATAATGGAGACATGGTGAGGATGAGATAGTACAGAGCCCCTTATAGATGTTTTTCTTATTGGCGGCTCCTTCCACACAAACAATTTACCCAGGCATTGCATCCTGCAGATTATCATTTTCATGACACTGCTCCCCTGGGAAAACAAACAGACAAACAGCACCATTGTTTTCTTTCTTACATTGTGCTGGATCCAGGCTCTCCCCTGTGCTAAAGCAAAGTTAATAATAACAAGTGCTCACAGTGCTTTTTTTAGTCTTCATTAAACTGTACAGGGGGATGTGTCAGCTGCAGGACATGGAAGGTGCACACACAACATGGGAGTGTTTTGTGCTTTTATATACTTATGAAGGCTTTTCTAAAGGGCTCGGAAGTCTCATATACAAACAAAGATGGTTTATTTGTAACAATATTAACATTTTAAAATAAAATTTTCTGAATGGATTGCCACACTTATCTAGAGCATATATTGCTTTTCATAGTAACATCTTCTGAAATGAGAAAGAAAGTCAAAAGAGGTAATTTATTCCTATTTCCCTTTTGTTTAAATGGGATAAGATCAGCTGTCATCCTATCAATCTCTCGTATCTGTTTTCCAAAATGAGAGTTTCATATTTATGTATATGTCAGTGATTAAGATCTGACTAATATATACATGAATGTTTTACCTAAGGATCTGGAAACGGAGAGAAGATACAGATAAAACCACTTTACTACTCCAATAACTTTTAGAGGTGAAAAAGCAGAAATACAAAGATATCCATTTCACTGTTCCTCACAGAAGTCTGAGGAAGTGCCTCAGTATGCTGTAAGTCTCCTGTTTTTATAGCCTCATGATACACTGCAGGCTCTGTTTTGTCTCTTTCTCAGATGTTTTGATCCACTCCTTTGTGCTCATCCGTTAGGAAAATCACAAAGAGAAGCAGGTAAGATAGATGATAAAGTCTGGTTTAATTAAACCTCAAAGCAAAAAGATGTAATAGTAGAAGGAGAAACTTCAGACAGATTAGAAGGAGGGGGAAATGGAAATATTAGCTTGGAAGTTAAAGATCTAGTGGATCTTAATCTAGTGCAACAAAATTTTAAAAATATTATAATACAGCAGTAACCATTCTGTTCTGTGCATTCTACCTTCACAAGTGTTCAGCAGAGGCTTTTTTCTTCCCCTTGGTCAGCTGAAGATGCTCAGGTTATTAGGAGAGAGAGTCAGGAAACGAATATAAATTCGTGAGAGGAAACCTGTTTCAACTCCCACGATTACACTTTAACACAGCTGCACCCCAAGAGAACAATAGTGAGATTTATTTCTTTTATAAGTCTCAATTTTATAAAGGATAAAAAAGTTCTGTTAAAGAAGGCTGCAAGCACAAGAACTGTCTGGGAGGATGTGAACACAAAAGAGAGGAAAAGACAGCACAAGAGAGCATGGATGCACATGTACTTACGAAAGGGGAAATAAACATGTTTCTAGCTAATATTAAACTAATTTATTTTGAGTACTTAAAGAAAAAGAATCATAAAATCTCCAATATTCTAAGCAACAAAACTGAGAAAAAGTAAATCTTGTTTTACATGCTCACCATAGGTACCTACTAGTTGTAAAGCTGTAAAGCACAAAAACTGGGCACTCAGGCAGAGGGTCCACCCACATTCATTGGACACATCATGTTCCCTTTGCAAAACCAGATCCCAGTGGAACATTTTCTTGTATCCAATTGCCTGACACACCTGCCTTGCAATGAGCTTTTAATTTTGCTTGTGCCACAGGACAAGCAACTTTGAAACTCTTTGAATGTTTTTACTGTGCTGGCTGTATGCACAGGGGTCAGGTACACATGCCTCTGCACCTAACCTCAATCCAGAGGCACAGCCATATGCATCTGAGGATGCGGAAGCCAGGATGCTGTATTTTGTGTCTTGTGTCGGTACCCAGGAAAGTGTCAGCAATTGTCTTGGTCTCTTCTGCCTTCTGTGTGGAGCCTTTCTGAATTCCTGGACACTCTCTTACTGCAGGTGTCTCCCCAAAATGGGCCTCCTTCTTATCTGCAACTGCTGGTGCTAGCAGACTGGTTGTGAAGGGCTGCTGTTCCCTACCAGTGACCCAGTGCTCAGACCCCCATCACTCGTCAGCCTGCTGACTGTGCAGCCAACCCAGAAAGTTTCCAATGCCTGGGGAGGCAATTAGACAGTAGGAAATCACATTCAATGCAATGACCCTGTCATGTCTGCAAGAAGCCTCCTACCCCCTGTTCACTGTTTTGCAGCTGAGACAAGTGGATCTGCTTTGCAGCTAAGAAAACAGAACAGCCATTCATGTGCTTTATGAAATACAGATTTTGAGGAGACAGAAAAAGTAAAGAGCAAAGCCCAATCATCAGAAACAACCTCAAAGCAGACAGTACAACCTACCAAGACAGATCCTCCCTACATTTATTTCACTAATACATAGCTAAATATTTTATATTTAAGCTGGTCTCATTGGTCTGCAAAGTTATTGTTCTGGAGGGGAGTGGCTGTGGGAAGAAATTGTTATTTTATGAGAAATACATAAAGAGATATGCTCAGCTAACTTCTGTCGAAAGTCATGCGAAGTCCTTTCATTTGGAAAATATTTTTTTACAGAGATTATGGTATCTCTTCATCATCTGTCCTAAGCTACCATTATCACAGTTTTCTCTGACAGTGGTTTCTGCATGTATGGTCAGAAACATCAACACTGAAAAGTGGAAAAAATTAAACATTTTGGTTGTAAATGAGTGCTCAGTCAGGAAATTTATTTCCAGATCTACTGTGGATATATATCTCTTTGGCAATCTCTTTGATCCTTTCATGGTTTGGTTTCCTTGTTTATAAACTGAGAATCAGCTTTTTTAAAATTGTCATGGGAAGCCAAGATGTACTTTTCTGTGTACAAAACCAAAATATTGCTTCTTGAAATGTAATAATCTTTCACATTCTCTTATTAGATTCGAAAGATACAAATATTTGTGTGCTACTGTTTAGATGTAAGATTGGAAGTATATTAACTCAACATTGTTTTTTATATAAGGCATCTGAAAAGACATTCAAATTTCAAAAGGAAGGTAAAGCATTTGAAAGCAAATTTTAGCCATAATGTATGTCATATGAGTTCATTTTGTATCTCTTTCTCTTCCTACTATATATATCAAAAGCAGAGTAAAGGAAGAATAGGAAAAAAAAGTGGCAACTGAAGGAAACTGGTGCACAACTAAAATCAAGAAAGCTTCCCACTGACTTCAACAGATTCAGCTAATTATTTTTTAGGTTTAATGAGAAGTGTTTTGCTCTATAGGCCAAAAATAAATCACAGTGTTGTGGGTTGACCCTGGCTGGATGCCAGGTAACCACCAAAGCTTATGTATTCCTTCCTTTCTCAGATGGGTTGGGGAGAGAAAGTACAATGAAAGATTCCTTGGTTGAGATAAGGACAGAAAGAAATCAGTGGCCCATTAGTGTCACAAGCAAAAGAGACTCATCTTGGGACACTAGCTTAACTTATTACCAATCAAATCAGAGTAGGGTAACAAGAACTCAAGACAAATCTTAAAAACACATTACCCCTACTCCTCCCATTTTTTGGGGTTAACTTTGCTCCCAGTTTCTCTACTCCTTTCCCCCATCCAGCACAGAGGGACCAGGAACGGCAGGTGTGTTCAGTTCATCACACGTCTTTGCTGTTGCTTCTTCCTCTTCAGGGGGAAGACTTCTCACAGTCCTCCCTTGCTCCACAATGGAGTTTCCTCCCTACAAGACAGCTCTCCCATGAACTTCTCCGACAGAAGTCCTTCCCACAGGCTGCATTTCTTCACACACTGCTCTGGAGTGGGTCCCTCCCTTGGGGTGCTGTCCTTCAGGAAAAGACTTTTCAGCATGGGTCTCAAATCCTGCTAGTAAACATGCTCCATCATGGACTTCTCTCTCCACAGGGTCCCAGGTGCTGTCAGGGCCCTGCTCCAGTGAGGGCTTCCCATGAGCTCACAGTGTCCATCAGGATTCCACCTGCTCCAGCATGGGGTCTTCCATGGGCTGCAGATAAATCAGTGCTCCACTATGGAGGTCCATGGGGTGCAGGGGACAACAGCCTGCCTCCCACAATCTTCACCACAGGCTGCAGGTGAATTTCCGCTCTAGTACCTGGACAACTTCCTCCCCCTCTCCCTTCCCCGCCCTTGGCATCCGCAGGGTTGTTTCTCTCACATATTCTCACTTCTCTCTTTTGGCTGTAGTTGAACAATTTGGGATTTTTTTCCTCCTTCAATATGTCATAGAATCATAGAATCATAGAATCATAGAATCATAGAATCATAGAATCATAGAATCATAGAATTAGCCGGGTTGGAAGGGACCTCAGAGATCATCTAGTCCAACCCTTGACCCACCGGAGCAGTTGCTAGACCATGGCACTGAGTGCCACATCCAGTCTTTTTTTAAATGTCTCCAGGGACGGAGAATCTACCACCTCTCCGGGCAGTCCATTCCATAGCCTAATCACCCTCTCCGTGAAGAAATTCTTTCTAATATCTAACCTAAACCTCCCCTGGCACAACTTAAGACTGTGTCCTCTTGTCTTGTTGAAGGTCGTCTGTGAAAAGAGTCCAGTTCCCACCTCGCTACAGCCTCCTTTCAGGTAGTTGTAGACAGCAATGAGGTCTCCCCTGAGCCTCCTCTTCTTCAGGCTGAACAGCCCCAGCTCTCTCAGCCTCTCCTCATAGGGCCTGTGCTCGAGTCCCTTCACCAGCCTGGTTGCCCTCCTTTGGACCTGTTCCAGGACCTCTACATCCTTCTTAAACTGAGGGGCCCAGAACTGGACACAGTACTCGAGGTGTGGCCTAACCAGCGCTGAGTACAGGGGAAGAATCACCTCCCTGGACCTGCTGGTGACGCTGTTTTTGATACAGGCCAGGATGCCATTGGCCTTCTTGGCCACCTGGCCACACTGCTGGCTCATGTTCAGTTTCTTGTCGATGCAGACTCCCAGGTCCCTTTCTGCCTGGCTGCTCTCCAGCCACTCTGTGCCCAGCCTGTAGCGCTGCATGGGGTTGTTGTGGCCAAAGTGCAGGACCTGGCACTTGGCCTTGTTGAACCTCATCCCGTTGGAATCGGCCCAGCTCTCTAGTCTGTCCAGGTCCCTCTGCAGAGCCCTCCTGCCTTCGAGTTGGTCCACACTTCCTCCCAGCTTGGTGTCATCTGCGAATTTGCTGATGATGGACTCAATCCCTTCGTCTAAGTCGTCGATAAAGATATTGAACAGAACTGGGCCCAATACTGATCCCTGGGGGTCACCACTAGTGACCGGCCGCCAACTGGATGCAGCCCCGTTCACCACCACTCTCTGGGCCCGGCCCTCCAGCCAGTTCCTAACCCAGCACAGGGTGCTCCTGTCCAAGCTGTGGGCTGACAGCTTCTTCAGGAGAATGCTATGGGGGACGGTGTCAAAGGCTTTGCTGAAATCCAGGTAGACCACATCCACCGCCTTCCCCTCATCCACCAAACGGGTCACCTGATCATAAAAGGAGATCAGGTTGGTCAGGCAGGACCTGCCCTTCCTAAACCCGTGCTGGCTGGGTCTGATCCCTTGCCCATCCTGCAGGTGCTGTGTGATTGCACTGAGGATGATCTGCTCCATAACCCTGCCAGGCACTGAGGTCAGGCTGACGGGCCTGTAGTTTCCCGGGTCCTCCTTCCGGCCCTTTTTGTGGATTGGCGTGACATTCGCCAACTTCCAATCGTCTGGGATGTCCCCCGTGAGCCAGGACTGTTGGTAGATGGTAGAGAGAGGCTTGGCGAGCTCTTCTGCCAGCTCCCTCATCACTCTTGGGTGGATCCCATCCGGTCCCATAGACTTGTGGGAGTCCAAGCAGCTCAAGAGGTCACTGACTGTGTCCTTCAATATTACAGGGGGGCTGTTTAGATTTTTATCACCTTCTATAGGCTCCAGAAGCCTGCTGTCAACAGGATAACCTGTCTTTCTGTTGAAAACTGAGGTAAAGAAGGTGTTAAATACCTCAGCCTTTTCCTCATCTTTGATAACTATATTCCCACCCATGTCCAGTACAGAATGAATGTTTTCCTTGCCTCTTCTTTTGCTATTGATATATCTGTAGAAGCATTTCTTATTGTCCTTCACAGAAGTAGCAAGATCATCACAGAGGTAATAACACCATTGCTGCTGGGCTTGGCCTAGGCCAGTGGGAAGTGCACCTTGGAGCCAGGTTGGACAAAGGGGAAGCTTCTGGCATCTTCTCATAGACCTCACCCCTGTAAGCCCCACTACAAAAACCTTGCCATGCAAACCTAATGTATGCAGTTAAACATTTCAGTATCAGTTTTACTTTCTCAGGCAATGGAGTCGGTGACTATGGATTTATTACAAAGATGTAATCTTATTTTTATAGCAATTTTGAAAAAAAAAATTATATGCCTTATTCTTTGCATCACAGTTACTATCATCTCTTCATTGTAGATAGACACCTTGTACTCCACTTTATGTCATTACTCACAGATACCTAGCAATGTGTTAAGGTCAGTGTTTCCAAATGGAGGAAAACATAGCTCATAATTTAAAGTTTTTGTCTCTAGTAGTCTGCCACCAGTTTTCAGAGAATGAAAAAGATAAGTTCAGAGTGATTGATTTCTTTCTTTTGTAAAACCATTCTCAGATGCTTGGTTCCCCTAATGCTTTAATGTGTGAAGTGGTAAGCCACTTACTCCAAAAAGCTGGAAACTGTTCAAATTCTTTGGTCTCTGATCTTGCAACTAACAGTAGTATCATAAAAAGATTACAGAATAATTTTTTTTCAGCAATAATCCAATAGGATAGCAATTAAATTAAATCAGGAGTGGGTTTGGCTCCAGAACCTATACCAATCTGTTTCTAGTGGGTCCTGGAGCAAGCCCAATACCCAGATTTTCTTTTCTGGAGCAGATGTTTTCCATCCTTTTGCATACAGGGGCACCAGTAAGCGTGCTGACATTTTTTAGACCATTCACATTAACAACACTTAACATGAGCTAAGGATGCATTGCAAACCCTGGCTCATGTCTGTTTTAAAAGGACAGTCGAAGGATCACCAACTTAGGCAGCAGAGAGGGTGAGCTCTGCTTTCTCCATAGGAACATCATTCTCCTCTCCTGAGGACTGCACCTGAGACTTTCAGCTGAAAGGAGAAGGAAGAGAGAGATTTTCTGGTTCTCACATATGGAAACAAGCAGAGCCACCTTCACTGCATCCCTAATGAAGCCATTAGCAAGAAAATGTACCATCAGTTTTGCCCAAACAGCATGACAGGGAGGATGCCAACTCTGGGTCCAGGGCTGGTGACTTTCAGTGACCTGTGTGTCTAACTTTTCTTTTGCCATTCTCTTTTTCTTCTTAAAAAATAAAATAATGCAAGGCCTACCAC
Organism: Calypte anna; assembly: GCF_003957555.1. NCBI lineage: Eukaryota > Metazoa > Chordata > Aves > Apodiformes > Trochilidae > Calypte > Calypte anna. The sequence continues at coordinate 34,433,084 of NC_044274.1, read as the reverse complement.
TATTTTTGCCCCCATTGTACAGGTTGAACAAAAATGTGTTGTGAGTTGTGATAAAAATAATCAGCCTTCATGATTGTGCAGCCTGAACATGCATAATAATAAAAATATCGGGTTCTGTGAGTTATTCCTTCCATAGTTTTAATTAAATCTTATGTTCAAATACAAACTTTGAATGTCTTTTCACCTTAATCCACTCAAGAGGTATCTAGTGGTCGAGCGTTTCCTCAGACCATAAGATTTTAGACACTCTTCCTCTGAGGACCAAGTCTGAGACTAAGAATGGATCCAGTCACACCTAGGCTCCTCTCTGAAAAGTTTGGAAAGCAAGAGGGTCCAGTTTGTGTCTCCCTTCACGCTTTTTCCAGGTTGTCACAACTGCTTACCCAAAATACAGGGTATCAAAGAAATTAGGACAAAGATCCTTTGTTTGCCATGGTGCAATTTTGGAAGTGAGGCATGTGGAGGACAGGTATTCTGCTGCCAGAGAAAGGCCAAGAGTTGTAGGGGGGGAAAGTGCAGGAAAAAAAAGAGTGAGAAGTTTAAGATGGGTGAGGATACAGCTGATGAGGAGGGAGAGAAAATATGACCTTTGCTAAGCAGAAAGTCTCATAGGGCCAATCCAAAGATGCTCTATATTTCCCTAGGAAATCTGTGTTTTGGTTTGGCATGGAACAAGAAACACAGTCCCTAAAAATTGTAGGTTTCTGCTGATCTCACACAAGAAACTGTAGTCAGGAGAGTTAAATTCTGATTTCATTTAGGGGAAACCACCACTTATTCTGCCAAGCAACTCAGAGATGTGCTGCTTCACACATCACAAGTGACTCAGAGTCATGATAGCTTGAACAAATAAACAAATAACAGCTGAGGAGAGAAATCAAGGGCACAGTGGAGTAATGAAAGCCATGTTTCATATTGTTTTTCATACAAATGATGAGATGCTGAATCTATAAGCCTAAAAAGGGGCAAAAATATGTCATACTAATTTGGAAACTCTCCTTAATTTTGGGTGCAAGAAAACAAAGCATAGTTGAAAGAAATATTTGCCTAAAGTAGTTCCAGCCTACTCAGACAGCTTTCTAGAACCATCAGTTCCTGGCAAAGGTGTTGTCAACAGAGTAAAAATCACTCACAGCTTCCCCACATTCCTTCTTCTAACATGTACACAGGGATTTTTACTGCAATACCACTAGCAGAAAAATAAAAATCAAGCAGGTGCTATGGTTAGTGCCATATTTCGCATAGAAAATTGGCTCCACAGTTAGCATTCACACAAAATAGAAAGTACCTGTGTATGTACTACTGCAGAAATATCACTTGAAGTTATGTTATTGTTTTCTGGCAAATAACAATTTTTTCTTTAAGCCCAGAGATATATTATTTGCATTAGGAAATCTGGGCACAATTATCTTCTATTAGTCAATACAAACTACAGGGTAAATGGAAAAGGGTGCACGATTTCCTTGGATGGATAATTTTCAGTGAAAAGTTTTTATTGTCAGCATTTCCATTCTTGGCTTGAACAATTTAATTTTCTGACAGAAGAAAGGAGTCAAACATTTCGGAAAGAAAAGTAATTTTATTCTGCATTTTGGGAATAAGCAGCCACACATCTGTGGCCATTGAAAATTCATCACTCATCTCGAGGTTAATAAAGGCTAGAAAAAGTGCTGCTACAATCAGTTTACCTTGGACATTACTGTTAAGCAGTCCAAGAAGCTCATTGCTTATTTTGTGAAGGCTAATCCATTGAGTATCCTGTTGAAAGCTGCATTAGAGCTCCAGCTTCTAAACCAAGTAGTTTAGCCCAGCAACAAGACCCTTAAGTTTCTTTTTTTTCCTGAACAGCTGCTTTAGATTCAAATCCCAGGCATCTAAACCAGGCTGCAACTTCTCTTGTGTACGCCTAGCCCATAAACAAGAGGGGTCATCTGCAGGCTTCAGTGGCAGACACAAAGTTTCCTTCATCCTTTCAGGATCTGAAAGTAGCATACACAGAGTGCTAAGGGTGGTTAATTTTATAATCTGGAGTCAGAAACAGAAAGGTAATAAAAGTGCTTCAGAACACACAACTTCCAGCAGACATAGAGATGAGAACTAATTGCTTCAATTCCTAGTTGTATTCCAAGGGATTCTTTTGTGGTCATTCTAAGTAAGATATGCAGACATCTATAATACTGTATCTGTCACTTCTTCTCTGAGTTCCTCAGGAAAGTGATGTAGGGCTACATGAGAAGTGCACTGTTGCTGAACTTGCAATGACCACAACAAACAGAATTGCATTTATTAAACTGTTTTTGTTATAAACATTTGCTTTCAGTTATACAAAACTTTATGCCATTTTTACCTTTCAGTCAGTAATTTTTCCAGGCTTGACTTTTGTATTAGTGCTGCATACTTACAAAGTTTGTTGGAGGAAGTGAATCACACAAAATCCTCCCACATACTTTGGAACAAAAGGGAAGCAGAAAGCCATGCACTTATCTCTGTCACATATAACAGTCATGGACTGAATGGTGCTGCATCCAATTGGCAGCCACTCACCAGTGGTGTCCCCCAGGGATCAGTGCTGGGCCCAGTTCTGTTTAATATCTTCATTGATGATTTAGATGAGGGGATTGAGTCCACCATTAACAAATTTGCAGATGACACCAAGCTGGGGAAGAGTGTGGATCAGCTGGAAGGCAGGAGAGCTCTAAAGAGGGACCTGGACAGACTGGAGAGTTGAGCTGATTCCAACGGGATGAGGTTCAATACGGCCAAGTGCCGGGTCCTGCACTTTGGCCACAACAACCCCATGGGGAGCTCCAGGCTGGGCACAGAGTGGCTGAGAGCAGCCAGGCAGAAAGGGACCTGGGAGTCTGGATTGACAGGAAGCTGAACATGAGCCAGCAGTGTGGCCAGGTGGCCAAGAAGGCCAATGGCATCCCAGCCGGTATCAGGAACAGTGTGGCCAGCAGGTCCAGGGAAGGGATTCTGCCCCTGTACTCAGCCCTGGTTAGGCCACAGCTTGAGTCCTGTGTCCAGTTCCGGGCCCCTCAGTTCAGGAAGGAGTTTGAGGAGCTGGAGCAGGTCCAGAGAAGAGCAAGGAGGCTGTGAAGGGATCCACCACAAGTCCTGTGAGGAAGGGCTGAGGGAGCTGGGGGTGTTCAGTCTAGAGAAGAGGAGGCTCAGGGGAGACTTCATCATTCTCTACAACTCTTGAAAGGAGGTGGGAGCCGGGGGGGGTCTGTCTCTTCTCCCAGACAGCTCTTAGTACGACAAGAGGGCATGGGCTTAAGCTCTGTCGGGGGAGGTTTAGGCTGGATATTAGGAAAAAATTCTTTACAGAGAGGGTGATCAAGCATTGGAATGCGCTGCCCAGGGAGGTGATGGATTCCCCGTCCCTGGAGGTTTTTATGAAGAGACTGATGTGGCACTCAGTGCCGTGTTCTGGAAACCACAGCAGTAGTGAATCAAGATTTGGACTTGATGATCTCAGAGGTCCTTTCCAACCCAGATGATTCTGACTCTGTGACTCTGTGATCCTTCTGGGCAACTGAAGAACAGAGTAATTTGTTTTTTTCATTTTTAAAAGAATTTTTGTTTGTTTTCAAAGTGTTGACATCTTGTTTTAATTACCACAAAGGACTTTCTTTCATTAGAGTAATTTTCAAAACTTTCTGTTAAACTTATAAAATTTGGCACCAAA